>NW_024868397.1:0-114814 GCF_013358625.1 Macadamia integrifolia | reverse complement strand
AATATTGTCCGAAATCACCACAAGCCCTATGGTCCAAGGATCTTTCACCGACAGGGTTCTTCTTTTCTTGGTCCACCACGGGGTGAACTGATGAAGATCAACAAGGCTAGGCCAGGTTATACCAAAGCAGTCCATAAATTTTTTCCAGATGTCCACAGAGAAAGAGCAGGATAAGAAGATGTGGTTGAATGTTTCAACTTCTAATCCATAAATACAACACTTAGGCTCTGTACTATAACATTCTAAAAAATGGGTTCTGATGTTTTTTTATTTTTTTGAAACAGAAATGAGGTAAAACCTGTATGGGAAGCCCAGTTCAATTTCTTGTTTTTTTGAAATGAACCGGGCATTTATGAGACTTTTGAATCCATTTTTTGGAGCATAAAATACTTGCTTTTCACTTTTAGAATTCATTCTGAGCAAAAGGCGCCGAAATATGTATCACTTATAAGTTATGAAGGGCAAATGGGGAAATTACCCTCAAAACATAACTTTGTTATGTTTCAAGGAACCCTAACCCCATTTTCACTTGCAGGAGGCGAGAGGCGAGAGGCAAGAAGCTCTGCTCGGTACAAATTTTCTTGTCTACCATCTTCAAGGTAAACGAAGATCTCTCTCTCTCTTTCTCTTTCTCGTACTTTTTTTTTCCCGCCTCTGCAAGACTGCAACTCTCCACGCCACTCTTCAAACTTGAAACTGACTTAGAACACCTCCATTTTCCGCCATTGTTTCACCTCTATCTACTCCGTCGCTCTTCCTGCTAACAACGAAGAAGTACAAAGGAAGGTAAGGATTCAAATTAACTTCTTCTCCTTCTACCCGTCTAATCTCTCGTCTCTGCCCCCTCCCCCTGTGTTTCCAAGAAATCGATTCTTTGATTCCTGTTATTATGAAAGTTTAAGCTCACATTCAATTCGATGTATTGGCGACTTCCTGTAACGATCTTCGAATTTGATTAGCCAAGATGGAGGGGGACGGAGATTATTCCGACGAAGAAGATTACTTGTCGACTCCAGATTCGGACATGAGCGTTAGCGATGAAGGTATCAACGGAGATTATTCCGACGAAGAAGATTACTCGTCGACTTCAGATTCGGACATGAGCATTAGCGATGAAGGTATCTCATTAGTATATTACTTTTCTTGTAAAGAAGTTTAATTTATCGGAAAAAAAGATCATAAAGAAAGGGATAAATCTTTGAAAGATTGGTTGGATTGTAAGATAGAAACAGAGAGGTATTATCATCTTCTGTCTATGTAGGTGGAAGTTCTCCGCCTGAACCTCCGGCGGCAGAGGAAGTGAGGGAATGCATTGATTGGGACCAAGAGAACAGTGACTTTCTAGAGAAACTATTAGAAGAAGAAGATGAACCGGAGGATAAAGGAAAAGCTGTGATCGAAATTAGTGACAATAATGATGTTTCTGATCGGGACCAAGAGAACCTTGACCTTCTAGAGAAACTATTAGAAGAAGATGAACCGGAGGCTAAAGGAAAAGATGTGATCAAAATTAGTGACGACAATGATGTTGTTGATATGGAGATATTCTTATTTGTCTCATTCAACTTAAGTTATTTGGATAATAATGATTTTCATAACTTAGAATTTATTAAAAAACCTTTGACCATCCTTAGATTTTATTTAAAAATCACAACTTTGACACCCATGGTGAAGATGGCACTTTATGCAAATATTGGTTTCTAACAGAAACGATTCTAGTAAGTACGAACCATACATGTTTCTGTTTCTTTCAGGTTACAAAATCAATTTTTTTTTGCGATTACCATACAACATTTAAGATGCAGAATCACTCTAAAAAAATAGAAATGCAAAAAAGTGTGCTAGCCCCAAAATCATGTTAAAAAAACAGAATCGTTACAGTACAGAGCCTTAGAGGCCAAGGAAATGCCTTTAAGGGTAATAATATCATCTGTGGGGATTTTTCTACGCATCAATCGCCACCTAAAATTTGATTGACACGGTTGAAGAGATTTGTTCCAAACTAGAGATAGCCAAGGAACTTTGGGATTCTTCTTTCTTATTTCATTCCAAGAAAAGAAAGAAGAAAAAGCACCAAAGGAAGTCCCACTCCAGAAACATTGATCTTCCATGTCAATTTGAGAATTACTATTACAAAGAGTTACAATATCATCAACTACAATCCTAGCAGCCCAATCAAGGGGCGAAACACAAATTCACAACTAGCAGAATTGACAAGACTAGTACATTGATGATAACATCTTATTTGGGTCCTACTAAAGCAACATGGTAAAAGATGTGATCTCCACTTATTCTTAGTGACGATTAAGATTAATTTCTTCTCTAATTACTTTGCCCTTGGGGACACGTGGGCCTGCAACGGGGTTTTCATCACCCTTGTGAACTCCTGCTTCTCTGACATGTCAACATCTTGTCCATCTACAGCCACCCATTTGTAATTTCTGATCAAATTTGCTAGAAAATACTCCAAATGCAATGTCCCTAACCTAAGTCCAGGGCAAACCCTCCGACCCACGCTAAATGGCATCATCTTAATCTCCTTACTCCCTGTGATATCAACTACTTCCCCTTCACCCAAGTGCCTCTCTGGCTTAAACTCCATAGGATCTTTCCAAACTTGTGGGTCCCTCCCCATCCCTGCCACCATAAAATTCACAATAGTTTTCTTGGGGATGACATAGCCATTCAACACAACATCTTCCTCCACAGTATGTGGCAGCACAAAGTGACTAGGTGGGTGTATCCTCAGCCCTTCTAATACCACTGCCTTTAGATATGGCATCTTCTGCAAATCATCTTCTTTGATCTCTTCTTCTGAACCCACAACCTCTTGGATCTCAGAATAAAGCTTTTCTTGGATGGTTTGGTCCTTCACAAGGTGGGCCATGATCCATTCAAACACAGTTGATGTTGTGTCACTCCCTGCATCCATAACCTCACAGATGAGAGTCACTATTTCTTCATCATTGATCTTCCTTCCTCCTCCATCTTTGAATTCGAGATCAAAGAGTGAATCGATGTAGGAGACAATATTCTCATCTTGGTTTTGTTGTTTGATCTTCTCCTTTCGTTCTCGACGGGATTTGATCAAAGGAAGTAGAGCAGATTTTTGTCTGTGGCGCATATTAATCAGTTGAAGCCAACGATTTCTGAAGATGAATTTCCCAAAGGTGGGGAACGCTTGGAACACAGAAAATCTTCTAAAATTGGATAAGACATTCCTCTCCATTTCTACAATATCTTTGATGACTTTCTCGTCAAGTTTCTCACCAAAGCACATGAAAAGCAACAAACAAAACATGGCATATCGGAAGGGCTCTACCGCAGGCACAGGCTCGCCTGACTCAACATGGTATTTGAGCACGGAATTCATTGTTTCCAAGACCCATCTACGGGCGCGACCAAAAGACTTGTACCGACAAGGGATAAGAACTTCGGAAGTGAGGTTGCGCCGGAGGAACCTCCAACGAGTGCCAGAGGAGGAACCAATATCGGGATGGGTGTTGTCAAGGATGCAGCTGGGTGTGACAGCTCCTGGGCGGTAGTTAAAGGCGGCACCATTCTGGATTAGAGCTTGATGGGTTAATGAATGGCTGGAAATGAACACTGAGAGGCTAGAGCCAACGCGGATGGTTATGATTGGTCCGTATTTGTAGGAGAGGTCAAGGAGGAGTGATTCAGCATCGATTAACAATCTTTTGAGCAAGAAGATGCTGCCTACTATGGGCAGTGAAGGAGGGCCTGGTGGTAAAGAGAGTTTGGTTTTCTTGGATTTACTCTGAGAGAGGAGAATGAGGAAAATTTTGGTAGCTGCTGCACAGAGACAAAGAGAAAAGAGGATCCTGAACCAAGAGTACTCCATTGGATTTGAAGGACAAGAACCCAACAAAAGAAGGAAATGAAGTTGCTAGCTATATGCGATAAAGCTTTCCTCCTTTGGCTATGGCTGAGACATGCAGAAGTGTTCGTGGAAATTTATAGACTTTCTCAACTCCCCACCCCATCTCTTTACTTGTTTGACATTTCCTTACTTCACATGTTTGACGTTTAGAAACGTTGAATTCTCCGGTCAAAAGACATGAACCTTACCCCACACCCATCTCCATGGCAATCCACAAGAAAAGGGTAAACAAATCGTCACCACCCGCTGGGACACTAAATGAGGCATCCGATGGCTAAGGGGTGCCTCGGGCACGTGCTCTTGTGTTGAGATGAGTGTCGGGTTCTTTAAGGGCCCGTTTGGTATCGTTTCTGTTCCAGAAATATTGTTTCGTGTCAAAAACGAAAATTTCAGTTTCTGTGTCAAAACATAGTTTTTAAACGAAAAAATGGTGTTTCAAAATTTCAGATTTTTATCGGGAAATTTTTATTTTTTTATTTTGTAAAATGGAACGAAACTGGGAAGACGGAACTCCATTTTGGAGTTCCGTCCAATCTCGTTTTTTCAGTTTTTTTTTTCACTTTTTGTTTCAAAAAAACAGAAACGGACCATAAGTGCACCAAACAGAAGATTCCATTTTTTCGTTCCAATAGAACCAAAAAACTCCAGAAACGTTTTTTTAGAACGATACCAAACGGGCCCTAAGTCATCAGATGCCTCACTTTTTTTATTGCTTCCGGAACAGGGAAAAGTCCTATTCCTATTAGCATAAGAATTGAAAGTGGAAGCAGTGGTATGATTCATGCATAGTGATATGTATGGCTGAGACATGCAGAAGTGTTTGTGCATGGGAGTGTCAGTTCTCGAGCGAATTTATAGATTTCTCAATTCCCAACCCCGACCCTCACCCCCATTTTATTTATTTTTTGTTTTCTTTTCCTTTGTTTGACATTTCCTTACTTCACATGTTTGACATTTAGAAACGTTGAATTCTCCGGTGAAAAAGACATAAACCAACCCCACACTCGCCTCCAAACCCTAGTTATCAATTCGGCCGAATAATTCATGAATTATTCGGCTGAACCGAATTTTTTTGAATTAAATAAAAAATTTAGACCGAATCCGAATTAAAAATAAAATTCGGTAAAAAACACGCTTTTTACTAATTTGAATTTAAAACGCGAATAATTCGGGCCGAACCGAATTATTCGGTACACATAAACAGTATTTAAAAAAAAAAAAAAAAACGTCATATATGAAACCCACGGTACCCACCACTTTTTTTTTTCATCTTCTTCTCCCACAAATTTCCGCCTCCTTCTTCCCATCTTTTTTCTCCACCTAATTCTTCTGTAACAATCGTACGAATCTACTCTTTGTTTCATTTCTTCTCATAATTTCATCAGTTCATCCTAAGATAGGGGAGATATCAAGCCTTGATGGATAATTTGAGGTTCCGGGGGACCAGGATAGATTCATATCGCCATATCAATCAACCTTCTTTTATATTGTTGCTTTAATTTTGAAAAATTAGTGCGTCTCAATGCAATATGGGTCTTGTGAACCCAAACAAAATGATAGTGAAAATTTTTTGTGGTCAATTTATTGATTTGTTTTATTGTAGTTGTAATCTTGCTTTCACTCTTTTGGGGCCTAATCTATTTCATGAGTAGAAATTGGATTACAATAACCATTGCTTCCATCGTTCAATGATAATTTTTTTATAGTTTTTTACTTTATTGTATAAAGTAATTTGCTCTTTCTAAGTATACAAATCAAGTTAATAACTTGATAAATAAAAAATATACAATAAACTATAAAAATAATATCCGAATTTTTTGCCCGACTTTTATTTTTTTAATCGAATAATTCTCGAATCCGAATCCAACTCCGATTTTTATTTTGTCCGCTTTTTTGATCGCTTTTTTGACCGAATCCTTAAATTAATCAATCGAATTATTCCGAATAATTCTCCGCCCGAATAATTCCCGAATCTGAATTTGCTAACTATGCTCCAAACCAACCCACGAGAAAAGGTAAACAAATCCTCACAACCGATTGGGACACTAAATGAGGCATCCGATGGCTAAGGGTGCTTGGGGCACATGCTCATGAGTTGAGGTGAGTGCCGGGTCCTTTCAGTCATCAGATGTCTCACTGTTTTATTGCCGTTGGAACAAGGATAAGTCCTATTCCTATTAACATAGGAACTAGAAGTAGAAGCAGTGGTCTGATCTAGGCATATTGATATGTTTCATAAGAAAATTCAAAATTTTTAATTCTTATTAATTATTTCTGGACCACCAGCTCTTATCTATTTTTGAAGGAGTACAAAAAAATCTAGATATGAAAACGTCCAATGTCCAATGGCTAGAGAGGATCTTGATTTCAAAGATTCTCTTTTTGATTTGATTTTGATTTGCACTAAAAAATTGACAGTTCTAAGTCGAATATGAACAGGAAAAAAAAGAAAAAAAAGAAACTAGTACCTCTCACTTGAATACTAGCATATTTATTAATTCAATTAATTGCTACAATAATAATTAATTTAAGGAGAAAAGAATACTGTCAGACTAACACTCCCATTCCCAAATACAGTCGGGCGTGAAAATACCTAGTTGGGTCTATTCACACCCTGCTATGTCTCGACTAACCTAACAGAAATACTTTTCTCAACTTAATAAGCAATAATTGTTGCATTCTACTTGAAACATGAAACATGTAAAATTTCTTGGGATTAACTTGGGTAAGGTCCTTTCTATTTCTGAGCTTATTTGTGCTCGAAGAATTGGAATTACTCTTCCTCTTCCCAGGCCTAGAGAACTTTTTGAAGATTTCTGGTTTCCCCCGCTGGTTGGATGGATTAAACTCAATGCAGATGGTTGGTTGCTGGGCAATCCTGGAAGGGCTGGAGCTGGGGAAATTTTCAGGAATGATCAAGTAGAGATAATAGCAAATTTCAGGGTCTCTCTTGGGGCGACAACCAATTTTGAGGCAAAGTTTTCAGGGGTTATTTTTGGTCTAGAGCAAGCTATGTCTTTAGTAATCCAGCGCATTTGGATTGAATGTGACTCAGTTTCTGCGGTCTCTTTGATTCAAAAAGGCGTGGTTCCGTAGATCTTCGGCAAAGATGGAGGAATCTAGCTAATTACCTTCAAGCTACAGTCTGGAAGATTACTCACTTCTACCATGATGCAAATCAAGTTGCAGACTTCCTTGCTAAGTCAGCTGTGAAATTATCCATTTCTAAGCCAATTCTTCACTGGCGTGCCTTGGTCAGGATGGACTTAGAAATGGATGCTTTGTGTCGTCTGAGATTTCTCTTCTAATAATATGCTGTGTTGTTTGTTTTCGAGTTTAGAGTCCTTTGGTTAGCTTCCCTGCTGGTGTCAATGCAAAAGGTGGGCAAGCTCTCATAGGTCGCTAAGCTTTTGAGAGTGTTCTTTTTGTACATTCTTTTTTTCTTTTCTTATAATTTTAATACATGCAATTATCTCTTAGTGAAAAGAAAAAAAGGTGCAAGGACCTTGCCGGTCTAGTGTAGGAAAAGTCAGATGTGCGAGCCAATGGAAGAGTGCATGGGAGCATCTCCAAGGCATAGTATTTTTTTTTTCATTTTTTTTGGGGGGGGGCAATCTGGTCATTTCGGATAGGGTTCGTTTTCCCATCATATACATGTTAAGTACAAATTGAAAAATGATGGGTCATGCTAAAATAGATTAAAAAAAAAAACTTAATTCCTAATGGAAGAAATAACTTATTTATTATGTCAGAGCGGAGAAGGTGAAAAATGGAAAGCAGCAAAATTGAAAGGAAAGATTCATAGGTGAAAAGGAATTTTTTAGGATTTTTTAAGGATTTTTTAGGATTTCTTTTTATTTTTATAGCAGTGAGAGATAGGATGAGTAGGGGATACTAAGAAATAATGTGGAACACGTGAATATATAGGGCTTGAAAAGTTGAGGTTGTCTTCATTACTATTTCCCAAAAATAGCACTACAAAGTACAAATTATATATTGTGAATTTAAAAAACAAATAGAAACTGATAAAACCAGATCGAATGCAAAGCGATTCTAATTTTGGTTGATTCCTATTCAGTTCAATTTTGATTTCACCTTGTGAAAATGCTAAACCACCCTGATTTTTTTTTTCTTTTGTAGAAACCTAGTAGGGTACCACAATTTTTATTTATTTATTTATTTTTGATAGAAGGGTACCTCAAGTTTCAAAAGTGACATTTGAGATACCTTGTGAGCTTTTTTTTTTTTTTTTTTTTTTTTTTTTTTTTCAAAAATCCAACATATTTCCAATTTTACCCCTCCATCTCCTCACCGTTAGCTTTGCACAACTTGCCACTACCACCATTGGTATCACCACCTCCCCGCATCAACTCCCTCTCACGCACTCATTGCTTGACCACTGGCCCCCACCATGCTCTCTGCACCCAACTCAACCCCTTTGCAACCCCCACCCAATGCTTTCTCTTCCCCATGCAGCCACTGCCGCCACCACTCCACCCCTAGTGCAACCGCACTCCCCCACCCTCTCCTCTTCCTCGTGCAACCACTGGCCCCCACCCCTTCCTCTTCCCTACAACTACCTCCACCCATCCCTTACTGCATCTGTTTTTCCTCCTCCAATACCCACCATGTCACAATCCCCCTCTCACCCCAACTCGGAAATTCCCTTTCCACACCATCTTTGCCCCCAAACCCATCTGCAGCCAATCCGACCCCAACCCCAGCCCAAATCAACTTCTTCCTCTGTTATCTTCTGCAAGTCATCACTTTGTTGGAGGGGGTGACTAAGGTTCACATGATTGCTCACAATTCACCATTCAGACTAAGGAGATTAGAGTTGGCAACTGAATTGGAATTAGTGAGATTAGTCAGACCTCAGAACTGTAATTTCCAGATGGCGTTGTTGAAATCTCCCTATTGTCTCCTTTATGTTAAAGCACTTTCAAAGCACATGACCTTATCCAATATATGACGGCAAGACTATACCTTTCTTGTGGTTTCAAGAAATTAATTTTTGGTGTATACTTTCAAAGAGATTGAAAACAAAATGATCAAACGTGGAGAACTTGGAAAAAAAAAAAAAAAAAAAAAAAAAAAAAAAAAAAAAAAACAGAGATCAAACTTGAGAAAAAAATAGACAAAGAAAAAGAAAAGACGGAGATGCTTTAGAGAAGATGATCATCACCATTCCTAATGGTTTTATGTTATTTGTTGTGAAGGAAGACCAAGAACTTGAAAATTGAGTGCACACAGTAAATAATCAGACAACAGAAAAGTCAAATTGTAGGTTACCAAACGTCCTCAAATTTATTTGTTGTGAATGGTAGACCTCGTAGGGTGTCAATTTTAGGCCTGCCTGACACAATTCGTTTATAAATAGGTAGTAAATGATGCATTGCATAAGCCTGACGGGTGTCATATAGGCCTGACACGTTTACAAGCCTGACTTGGCCTGACCTATTAGCCTGATCGTAAGCCTGGCGGGTGTCGTATAGGCCTAACACGTTTACAAGCTTGACTTGACCTGATCTATTAGCCTCATCGTTTATATGGTATATTTTAATCTTAAATTTTTATTATTTTTTGTAGAATAAGGTGCATGTTCATATTTTTATCAATTATTGATTCTATTTGTTTTGGCCCTGGAAAATTTTCTCCATAAAATTTTACGATAAAATCAGATTTTCCTTTACTTTTCAGTTTGGAAAATTTTACAAAGGACTCTTCTCATTAAATCTCCTCAAATCTTTTTGTTCTTCATTTCTCTGTTTTTCAGTTCCAATTGCTCAAGGTGTAATAGGGGTTCAATGGCTTACAATTCTTTCATTGTAAATTTATTCTTTCTCCTACATTAATATAATATATTTGCTGACTCTTAGCAAAAAAAAAAGGAGTTCTAATTGCTCTGCGTTCATGAAAAATATAAAATTCATCTTCATCATCATTTGAATTGATAAGGAAAAACTGAGAACAATTTCTAAGAATTCACACGATACAATCAATAGATTGCAGTTTTTAGGCATTAATGATATATATCGATTTGAAATTTTTGTGGTTGTGGCTTCTGGGCGATGGCCAAAAGCCAATAATTCCCACTTTAGATGGGGACATTTTTATAATGCATAAACGGAGAATGATTTCAAAAGGGTTAGCCAAAGCACACGCCGTTAGGTCTTAACCATGCCGGGATTTTGGATAAGGCAAACCCACAACATGGAAATATGTTAACCCAATTTTCTATTTGCTTGGAGATGAAGATCCACAAGGGCTCAGTGGGATGACTCCTATAAGCTTATCAAATCCAACACCGTGATCTGATGACTCCCATTACTCTACACTGTTGTATCCCCGGTGGGCTTATCCATTCCCCACTCTAATAGCTTCAAATGAATAAGGGATTGACATTAATGGATGTTTCATGCCTTGGGCTTGGAATATTTTTACTTGGATAATGATTATTTATACACAATTGGGAAGAAAGCACATATCTCCGTAATCACAGTTGTTCATAACCTATTATAAAAGGACAAGTGCTTCTATGACTCGTTTATAGTCTTTTTTTTTTTTTTAATAACTAGGGTGTCCGGATCTTTGACCCGACTAGTCCCTGAGGTCACTTACATAGGACCGGGTCAGTCCAAGACGGAAACTCTCGTACGATGGCCTCAAGAAGTTAGGTGCAATGGCGAAGATTTGATCATAGTCATTGTACATTAATACACATCATAAATTTACCAGTGTATAACTTTGTTTGCTATAACCATCCAATTATATCATTAATTAAACAATCTACCCTGTATTAGCGACTAAGATGTCTTATGATAAATGAACAATTTAATATCGATCTGTCAAATTTATGTACAGATCATACCTTCAATTCCAAGTTCGAACATAAAATTAATGAAGACATTTAAAAGTACTGTTTTTTCAATATTTAGTGACCATTGGGGAGGATCCCTTAGAAGTAGAATAGATCTAAGATCTTCTATGGTTGGTACTCAAAAATTGTTTCATCCTTGGATTATTCTTTCCTTTGATTGATGGAAATAGCTTTGATTTCATGGAATTTTTTTTTTTCTTTCTTTTTAGGGTGGGGTGGGGTGGGGTGGGGAGGGGGGAGATAAAATATCTCATGGTAGTTGGTGCAACTTTTAGAGTTTCCCTATTTATTTAGCTATTAGACAGCTCTTTCATATTTGATTTTCATTTGAATATGGTTGAAAAAACACTTATGCATTTTTCTTTATGCTCCTTGCCAATCACTAAGCTCCTTGATCCTCGTAGAATATCGTTATACATCTTTCTCACCATCAAGGTACCAAAGTCTGATAAAAATCTCATTTTTTACTAAAAGTCAGCAATTGTATTTAAATAATGAAAGAATGAGAGGTACAAAACCACTTCAAAACCCTGCTTCACCTTCGGCATGGCCATCAGCAAAACAGAGCTTCAAAGATAAAAAAGAAAGCAAGGATCCTTAGGACCCTGCTTCACCTTCGGCATGTCCATCAGCAAAGCAGAGATCCAAAGCTTAGAAATTACAAGAACCCATAACGAGGTCTATGCTGCAAAACCCATTCTAAATTAGACAAAATAAAAGAAGGAGATGAACTCCAAGTAGTGGAACTTCGAGTTGTTGCTGCATGTTTTGCTAATCTATCTGCCACTGTATGGACTTCACGATAGCAATGAACAAGGCTCCAAGAGATTTTATCGAGGTAGCCTTTGCAATGCCACCACATTTGCTCAAAGCACCAAGGGATGGTTGCTTCTGAACACAGATGACTACAGCATGAGAATCACACTCTATTATCAGATTTTTTTATTCCTTTGGTAACTTTACACTTCAGACCATGGAAAAAGGTTGCAAACTCTGCCATGAAATTTGTCCCCACACCTTCATAGAAAGCATAAGCGACTAAGCTAGTCCCATTTGCTGCTCTAATGATTCCCCACGTTCCTGAGCACCCTAGATTACCAAGTGAACAACCATCAATGTTCAACTTGAAGGAATTAATAGGGCGGCGCTCCATTGAAGCTCAGGGATGTGATTTGCTCGAGTTCTTGCAGTGACTACTCCCATGCTTTTTACAAGTAAGAAATCAGCCATCATTCGGACCTTAATAGGAACTAAAACTGGGAAATCGTTGATGTCCTGTAGAATATTTTTTATTCTCATACCCACTAGAGCATGCAGGTTGTCAAATCTTCTTTTTTTGGCTAGAAATCAGAATTGTATTAAAATGTAGAAGAGAAAAAGATATAAAGGTATATCAAAGAATCTGTAGCTAAAGAAAGGACCCCACCTTCGGTTTGGAGAAAGAATCACATCTAATCTCCTCAATAATATGAGTAGGAAATTCCTCCATGGTTCCAGATACTCCTGTTTTTGCAACTGATTTGGCAAGGTAATCAGCAATGGGATTGGCATCCCTAAAGCAATGAGTGATCTTCCAAGAGATAGAACTAAGGTAGTGCTGTAGAGAGAGCCACTCTTGCAGGGCAAACCAAGGAAGAGACTTACCTTGAACAGCGGTGACTACTACCACAGAGTTAGTTTCAATCCACAAGTTTGTAATCCTTTGACCCATTGCATGGCGGATACCATGAAGGAAACTCATGAATTCTGCATAGTAGTTCATACTGATGCCAAGGAAGAGCTTGAAAGAGAATATAACTTTCCCATGGGAGTCTTGAATGACGCCCCCACCTCTTGCTCTACCAGGGTTCCCTATGGAGCAGCCATCGATGTTTAGCTTTGACCAGGCGAGTGGAGGCTTGCACCAAATGACTTCAAGAATGGAGGGAGGGTTGCCTAGAGCTGCCTGCAACCCTAGCTTCCTGCAGCAAAGTAGATCGGCAGAAGACCAAATGACCCCTTTTAAGGTGAGATTAGACTCCTTAAGCATCCTCAAGATATTTTTGAACAGCAGAGAGGCATCCCTACTCTTACCACCATGCCATCGATGATTCCTTTCTTGCCAGATAGTGTCGGTCACTATAATCAAGCCAGCCGCCCAAGGGTCCTTTACCGATAGAATTCTTCACTTTCTTTTCCACCAGGAGATCAATTTAGCAATGGAGGATTGATCCTTCCAAATCAATCCAAAGCAGCTCAAGAAATTTTTCCAAAGAGTCCGAGATACGCTGCAATTTAAGAAGAGATGGGGCAGAGTCTCAGAGTGGATACCACACATGACACATTTGGAGGCAAAAGAGATGCCTTTTTTCCTAATGAGGTCATCAGTAAGAAGCTTCCCATGACACAGACGCCAGCCAAAGGTTGACTATCGAGGAGAGAGGGCTTTCATCCAGACCAACTCATGCCAAGGAACCTTGGGGTTTCGGCGGCGGATATCATTCTAGGCGAAGAAGGTACTGAATTGTCCAGAGGTGGAGAGGGTCCAAACACATTTATCTTATATGTTACCCCTTGGAATATTGATGGTTGAAGCAGCTACAAAAAAATCTTGAAGAAGAGAAGATGAAACCATGGGGAAGTTCCATTCATTATTGTCAATAAAGTCTGCAACTTTCATGGAGGAAGATGCAAACAACTCTTCTCTCAAACCAGCTATTTCTTGAATAGATTCAAAGCCAACCCATCTGTCTTTACAGCAGTTTATAGATACCCCATTACCTACCACCCATCGCTCTTTGCGAGAGACAAGAGACCACATTCTTCGAAGGCCTGGCCAAATCGTGGAATATTTATACCCCTTCTTAAGCTCCCCATTTTCCCTCAGAAAGCGAGCATTAATAATGTTGCTCAAGGCCGATGTTGAGTGCTTTATATTCCATATCTGCTTACCGAGAAGAGCTTTGTTGACATCCCTCAGACACCTAATTCCAAGCCCTCCTTCTTGTTTAGGCTTGCAGATTGAGTCCCAATTGATTGTTACTCCTTTGGCTGTTTCAGGATCGCCACTCCAAATGAAGTTCTGTATCCATCTCTCCATGGTGTTCAGTAAGGAGCTAGGCCACCAGTCTACAGAGAAGTTGTGGGACGGCATACCAAATATAACAGATCGAACCAGTTCCACCCTACCAGCCATGGATAGGAGCTTTCCTTTCCAACCAACCATCCTTCCTTTAATTTTATCCATCACTGAAAAGGAGAGGTTCACGAGTGACCCTACCCTTGAAAATTTCCAGTCCCAGATATTTTGTAGGGAACTTGTAGATGGAGATTTCAAGGGTATCAGAGATGAGTTGCCTCCTATCCAAAGACATCTTCCCCAGAAAAATTTTACTCTTGTCGAGGTTGATTTGTTGACCGGAAAATTGCTGATACTTTGTAAGGAAGTCATTGAAATGTCTGACATATCTGATGGAGCCATTTAAAAAGAAAAAAATATTGTCTGCAAAGAGGAGAAACCAAGCATTTGGACACCTTGAGGACCCTTGATGGCTTCCAGTTTCTGGTCTTGAAGCATAAGGCGGATTCCCCTACACAGGACCTCCTCGGCAAGGATAAATAAAAGGGGGGAGATGGGATCACCCTGACGCAGCCCTCACTCAACACCCAAGAAACCAACCGGACCTCTGTTAAGCAACACTGAAATTCTAGATGAACGAAGAATTTGACGCAGCCAAGCAATCCAGGTATCAGGGAAACCAAACTTTTTCAGGACTTGGAAGAGAAAGCTCCAAGAAACAGTGTCAAAGGCTTTCTGGATATCTATTTTTATCCCCATACCTCCACCTCTTGTACAGTCAAACATGAGGTTAGCTAACTCTGAAGCCAGGCTGATATTGGACTGAATTACCTTGCCCTTCTGAAAGGCGCCTTGCTCTTCAGAGATGAGCTTAGGGAGGAGAGAAGAGACCCTTGTGGCCATAACCTTGGATAAGATTTTACAGAAAAAATTTTGCATATAAATCGGCCTAAATTTGTCCAGAGAGGTTGCACCTTCCATTTTCGGGATAAGGACCAAGAAGCTATTATTGATTCCTTTAGGAAGGGTTCTAGATCTGAAGAAGCTCTTCACAGCATGGCAAACATCAAAACCAATCAGCTCCCAACAATGTTTGAAGAAGGCACCAGAGAAACTGTCAGGGCCTGGAGAACCGTCAGGTTGTCAAATCTTCTTCTATTTTTTTCACTCCAAATGTGATATGGAATAATAACTACCATAGACGGACACCACCCTTCCTTTTCTTTTCCACCATGAGAGAAGGCTTTCAATCTCAGGAAATCCAGACCACCTTAGATTAAAAAAATTCAGCATGGAAGACCATAAAGAAGCTGAATACTCACAGTGAATAAAAAGATGATCAAAAATTTTCACACTTTTGCCACAGAGAGAGCACCTCGACAGCATAGGGACTGATTTGCTGGCTATTCTATCATCAGAAGGAAGAGCACTATGCATTATCACTATTCAAAGGTTGATAGCCACGGGTGAAGGCCCTTCAACCAAACCGCACTCCACCATCCTCTGATTTGGATTTTGTCCCTAATTCTTTCCCAAGTAGATGGCACTGAGAATTTTCCTGACTCTGTCAACTATCAGACCCTTTTATCCTCTATCGGAACTGAAAGAAAAGGAATCGACTCTATCTGAGTTGAAATATGCTGAAAATTATTTGGTAACTGTTCCAAATCCCATTTCCCATCCTTAATGTAATATGAGACCAGAGCATTACCATTACCTGGGATATCATCCACCAAATCAACTAATCTTGCTTCTCCTAACCATTTGTCATACCAAAAGTTGATGGAGGAGCCGTCTCCAACAACTCATTGCTCTGATTCCATGACCAAATTCCAGACTTTGCGAAGGCCTGGAAGAATGGAGGAAGGACTGATATTACTTCTCAAACTACCATCATTCCGCATAAATCTTCCTCTGAGAAAAATGCAAACTCAGAATTATCTATTTGGATGTGCCAGCATAACTTGGCCAAGAGGGAAAGATTGATCTCTTTAAGATGCCTTATACACAACCCACCTTCTTTTTTCGTTTTGCAAACCTAGTTCCATTTGACATTTATTGATTTGGATGATGTTGCCTCTCTAGTCCAGATGAAATTTTGGATCCATTGCTCCATTAAAGTGATCAAAGACACTGGCCATAGGTACATAGAGAAGTTGTGCAAAGGAATGCTACTCATCATCGATTTCACCAATTCCGCTCTCCTTGCAAGAGATAGTAATTTTCCTTTTCAGCTAGCCAGCTTGCTTTTAAATTTATCCATGAGTGGAAGAATCAGGTCTTTTTAATATGACCTCGAAAAACTTCCACACCAAGATAAAGAGTTGGAAAATTGCATTCCGGAATGCCAAGAACCACCTTTATTCTGAGTTTTCTCGCTACAGGGATTGCATTGAGAAAAATCTTGCATTTTCCTAGATTAATCATTTGACTAGAGCACTTTTGATAGTCTTCCAAGAAGTTCTTGATATTTTTTATCCCTTTAATATCTACATTCATGTAGATTAACAAGTCATCAACATATAAAAGGTGCAATGGAGTGAAAGTGCAACAAGGGCCTGGAATAACCTTCACATGGCCTTTTGCTCTAAGATCTCTGATACCTCGACATAAAACTTCCTCAACAAGAATAAAAAGCATTGGGGATAGGGGATCACCCTGAAGAAGACCTCTCCCTACTCCAAAAAAATCCACAGGTCCACCATTCACTAGCACTGACAATCTGGTGGAGATTAAAATCTGCTTAATCCAGTCAATCCAGGTTTTAGCAAAACCAAATCTTCTGAGAACATCAAAAAGGAAATCCCATTCTAGGATGTCAAAAGCTTTTTGGATGTCCAACTTCATCCCAATGCAGCCCCCATAACATTTTTTATACATCATATTAGTAAGCTCAAAGGCAACTCCAATGCTAGAAAAAATTATTTTCCCTTTCTGGAAAATGCCATGTTCTTCATTTTATTCTCCTTAGGCTGCATTTGTTCCAGAAATGATGTTTCGTCTCACAAATGGAAATTTCAGTTTGTGTCAAAATTCCGTTATTTTTTTATTTTTTATTTTTGGGAACGAAACTAGAACGACAGAACTACCTTTTGTCGTTTCATCAATTCTCGTTTGTAGCTTCTTTTTTTTTCACTTTTTGTTAAAAAAAATGAAACACGCCATAAATGCACCAAACACTTTATTCCCTTTTTTTGTTCTCAAAAAAACTCTAGAAACGCTTTTCTGGAACGTTGCCAAATGAAACTTGACTGTTTTTCTGCTTTGCTTCAGAAATTTTAAAATTTTGAGAACTTTTTTTTTTTCCCTTGCTCCTAGTTTCTTGAGGTGTCTTGAGGTGATTGTTGTTCTAAGTTCTTTCACATTTCAGTTAAAATCAAAAGAGGAAGAAATATAATTCGAAGGCTTGAGGCAGAGGATGATAGTATTCTCACTGATTGTGATGCTATTGGCCAACGCATGGCTAGTCATTTTTAGAGATTCCATAAGTGGGGGATCACTGAAAGAAATGTAAATCTTTTATCTGTGATTCTAAAGGTTCTCAATGATCAAGATATGAGGTCCACACAGCTATTCCAACTCCTGATGAAATCAGAGCAGCGATTTTTAATCTTGATCCTTCTAATGCCCCTGGTCTAGAAAGTTTTCCAAGTACTTTCTATCGTTCTTGTTGGGATATTATTGGCCCAGATATAAGTCATGCTTTGAATAATTTTTTCAAGGAGGGGGTGATTATAAAAGGGTTTAATAATAATTTTCTGACTTTAATTCCTAAAGTCAAAAATGCCCACAAAGTAGGCCAATTCAGACCCATCTGTTTAGGCAATTTTTTCTTCAAGATAATTCCTAAAATTTTGGCAACTAGGTTATCCCCTTTATTGCATCGTATTATTTCTGAGGAGCAAGGTGCTTTCCAGAAGGGAAAGATTATTTTTTCCAATATTAGTGTTGCTTCCGAGTTATCAAATATGATTGCCTAAAAAAATTTGGTGGAAACATAGAGCTGAAATTGGATGTGCAGAAACCCTTTGACACTCTTAAGTGGGATTTTCTATTTGATGTTATGTATAAATTTGACTTCTCTCAAATTTGGATTCACTGAATTAAGCAGATTCTAATCTCCTCTAGATTGTCTGTTCTGATTAATGGAGGTCCTATAGGTTTCTTTGATGTGGAAAGAGGTGTTTGGCAAGGGGACCCTCTATCCCCTATCTTATTCATTATTGCTGAAGAGGTTCTTTGCAGGGGCACCCATGATCTTAGGGAAAAAGGTTTCCTAAAAAGTATAACTGGGCCAAGGAGTATTATCACCCCATCTCATCTTCTTTATTCATATGATCTTCTAATATTTATGGCTGCAGAAATTAGGGCTATAAAGAAACTTAAGAGACTTTTGGATGAATATCAGGCTTCATTTGGGCAGCAAATAAATTTAGAAAAAAACAACATTTTTCTAGGATCCATTTCTGTGTCAAGGAAGCATATGATCAAAGATATTTTGCACATTTTAGAATGTCATTTCCCTACCCGATATCTTGGGGTTTGAAGGCCGAGTTAAGAAGGATAGAATTCTTCCAACGATGGATAAGTTTAAAGCAAAGCTCGCTAGTTGGAAGGGGAAGCTTCTCTCTATGGCTGGATGGGTGGAATTAGTTAAAACTGTTATGTGCAGCCTTTTGATCCACAACTTTTCAATTTATTTGTGGCCTTCTTCCTCTATTGCTTCAATGGAGAGATGGGTGAGAAATTTCATTTGGAGTGGTGATTCAAGTTGCTCTAAAGCTATTGTTGTGAAGTGGGACACTGTATGCAGGCCTAAAGGAGAGGGCAGGTCTATGCCATTTTAAAGATATAAATTTAACACTTCTAGCTAAGTTATGTTGGTACGTCAAAACTGAAAATTCTCCTTTGGCTAGGTTCCTGAGAGGAAGATTTGTTGCATCTGATGGCTATCTTAAACGCCATATTTCCTCTTCTTCTATTATGCTTGGATTAAAAAAAGTGCGGGGTTTTGTTTCTAATAATCACGGTGGATTGGTGGAGACGGGACTAGCATTAAATTCTGGTATGATCGCTGGTTAGGCCAAAGAGGAATCAATGACGACCTCCCCAGTGATCTGCTTCCAATGTGCTCTACAAAGGACTTGGATTCGAATTTTATTGAGGAAGGTGAATGGGAGTTGCCTGAGGAAATGCTCAATGGAATGCAGCAAATGTGTAATTGTATTTTATCTTTCCCTATACCCTCTATTGCTGCTTCAGATAAATTGATTTGGGCTCTCACTAAATTTGGAAAATTTTCAATTTTCTCTGCTTGGGAATGTCTAAGGAATAAAGATCCTACGAATAATTGGTCTCGCCAGATCTGGTTGAAAGGTTTCACACATCGCCAATCTCTCTTTGGTTGGCGTCTAGTGCATGGTTGCCTCTCATATGATGATAAGATAAGAAGATGCTCAGTTCCCCTTCCTTCAAGGTGTAGGCTATGCTTAAATCAGGTAGAAACCTTCAACCATTTATTTCTTGAGTGTGATTATGTCTCAGATATTTGGTCAAGGATCCTTAGTTTTTTTAATCAAAGATGGGGTGGGTTCGCTTCAGTGGAGGAATTTTTTTCTTGGTGGAAAAAAAAGCCGGATTTGTGTTCTATAATGGATTGTGGCAGCCCCTCTGTGTTATCATCCCAATGCAAATTTGGAATGAAAGAAATAGAAGGAATTTTGATGATATACACAGGCCTCCTTCTTACGTGGTTCAAGCAGTTTTAAAGGATATTCAGGATTATTCAACCCTTGCTCCTATCCAGATCTCCTTTGTGGCTGATTTAGTTCTGCTAAAAAAAATTTCCAGATTACTAATTCAACAGCGCCCTCTCCAAAAATTCTGGAATTAGTTTGGACTTTTCCTCCTCTCTATTACAAGCTTAATATTGATAGTTGTTCCCTTAGAAACCCGGGATGCTTAGGTGCATGAGGAATTTTGCGAGATGATAAAGGTTACCCTCTCCTTTGCTTCTCATACTATGAAGACATTGGGACTAATATCATGGCTGAGTTCGCTGCCTTCTTTCACGGCCTGCATCATGTGAAGTGCATGGGCATTGAAAATCTTTGGATTGAGTGTGCCTCCAATGCAGTCGTCACTTGCATTAGGAATCAAAAAATTCCATGGTGTTTTGAGCAAAGATGGTTATTTTACAATAATTTTTTGAATGAAATAAATTGGGAAATTTCAATTTGTTACAAGGAAGTTAACGTCGCCGCAGATAAGCTCGCAAAGCATGGAGAAAAATAAAAAATTTCTGCCTCATGGTTAATAGTTCCTTCATTTTTTTTTTATCTGATGTAAGCTGGGATTTTCAGAGAAGACCCAGATTTCGGTTTACATAGTCATTTTGTTTGGGCTAAAAATCTGCTGATGGCCATGCCGAAGGTGGATTTTTAGTTCAGTAGTTTTTGTTTCTATTGTATCTCCATTCTTTGATTATTAATGATATTCTTTGCTGATCTTTAGCAAAAAAGAGGTTTCTTGAGGTGTGGTAGATGAAAAAAGGAAATTGTTCTGCTTGCATGCATAACATGAGGATGGTGGGAAAATTGACGAAAGAAATATTTTAAGCATATTTATGAGCATCCCATATTCTTGATCTCTTGCAAAGGGATTCAGATGGGAGGCCTCATTTTCGGTTTAATTAGTGCTTCTTTTTCCTCCTGCTGATGGCCATGCCGAAGGTGGGAGGGTAGAGTTAGCTAGGCTCTTTTGTTTGAATCTGTTTTATTGTATGGCTTTTATTTTCTTTTCTCTGATCATTTAATGAAATAATCTCTTAGCAAAAAAAAAAAAAAAAGATAAAGTAAAGCAACCTAGTGAATGTGTGATGTTTTTTTTTTTTTTTTTTAACTCTACTTATTACAACTTCAATATTGCTCATTAAATCGAAAGTCTATGTGTTTTTGTTATATTTTGTTATGAATTTGTCTCCTACATTGGCATAGTCTGATGCTTTACTAAACAATGGTGAAGATGTGGGCTTCTTTTTTTGAGAATTGCTTTGTTCCTGAAAAAATGTTCTTAGGGAAGAAGGGAAAGCGTACTAGCATTGCAGGGATCTCTAGATACTAACTTATAAAGTAGATCCAGAAGGAATTCTTAATAGAAAATTAGAAGTTCACCATTTTGTGTTGGATTGCATGAATTTTGGAAAAGTGGTAGATGGGAACCTGAAGTAGGGGTATATCATCATTCAAGGTGAGTTCCCAAATTCATCTATACATATTTGTTTTTTGCTTCTATAGAATTTTGTTCTTTTTTTTTTTTATTTCTCTACTAGAAAAAGAAAAAAGAATGAAGAGAAATACAATAGAGCTAGAATACAAGGAATGCCTCAACTTCTAACCAGAGTGGGCCTCTACCTTCAGCATTGCCATCAGCAGAGGCTCACTACCGCTATCTATAAACATGGAATCGAGGACGACTTGCTTCATCTATGATCGACTGAGGAAGAATACATTTAACTCCTGAAGCCCTAGACTTTGCTGCATTTTTGGCAAGAAAATCAGCAATAGGGTTCACTTCCCTGAAACAGTGGGAGATCTTCCATTCAATGGAGTTAACATAGCTAAGAAGATTTTCCCATTCTTAGTAAACAAACCAAGGGATGAGCCTATGATGGAAGAGGGCAACGACAAGGGCAGAATCTGATTCAATCCATAGGCACCTCACATCCATATTACAAGCATAATTTCAGCCCCTTAATAATGCTCCATATTTCCACTTGGAAATTTGTAGACACCCCTAGGGAAAAACCAAAGGAGAGAAGCATTTTCCCATGATGATCTCTTTTTTTTTTTTTTTTTTTTTTTAAAAAGATGATATTATTAAAATAAAAGGGGAAAATACACCAACATAAAAGAAAGGAAACACATCCGAGACCACTAGAGAAACTTGCTCTCTCCACCTTCGGCATGGCCATCAGTAGAGAAAGTAAGAAACACCCTAGTAGAATCTAAATCTATGCCTGTCCATTGCATCATTTTCAATTTCCATCATAATATGACTGGGGAATGTCACAGAGGTTTCTGTGATTCCTGATTTTGAAGCCTTCCTTGCTAAATAATCTGCAACCACATTTGCCTCGCGAAAACAATGAGAAATTTTCCATGAAATAGAGTTCAAATGGGGGAGAATAGCTCTCCATCTTTGGAGCACAAACCATGGAACTTGGTTCTTCTGCACAGCAGACACTACACCAGCCGAATCTGACTCAACCCACACTTCACTCACCCCATATCTCTTTGCCATGATCAGACCTTCCAAAACCGCTTCAAACTCAGCCTCAAAGATTTTTTTAATGCCTAAATAAATACTGAAAGAGTTGCAAATCTGACCCTCTTTGTTACGAGCAATGCCACCAGCACCTGCCCTTCCTGGATTTCCCAGAGAACTCCCGTCTACATTGATTTTAAACCAATTTGAATGGGGTTTATACCAATGAACTTCTAGAGGCGGAATATACTTAGGGGCCTCTACATGTAACCCCAATTTCCTGCAGCATAAGAGATCGCTGATGCTCTTCACTTCACCCTTCGAACTACCCAAGCAAAGACCAATCTCATGGCAAATTAATTCAAAAATATGCACATCAGATCGAGCCTTGTCCTCATGGCTTTGTCTATTTCTCTCCCACCAAATATTAGTGGCAATGATTGAGAAGCTCAGCAGCTATGGGTTTTTTAAGTTTAAGATTCTTGCCTTGGACTTCCACCATGTTATCAAGCCTTCTATAGATTGATGCATCGGCCAAGAAATCCCAAAACAAGCACAGAACCTTTCCTATATGCAAGTTGAGTATGGACAGTGAATAAATACATGATCAATGCCATCTTCATCTTGGTTGCAAAGGAAGCATCTCGATGCCATCATGATGCCTTTTGCTTTGATCAACTCGTCCGTTGGGAGTTTCCTATGAGCAAGCCGCCATCCTAAGGTAGAATACCGTGGGGAAAGACCTTTCCTCCAAATCAAAGAAAACCAAGGAACTTTTGGTGATTTTTCTCTAATTTCATCCCATGCAGAAGCCGTAGAAAAATTCCCCATAGGAGATAATTCCTAGGCACAGAAGTCCTCCATCTGATCAGGGCAAATAGCTATCTCCTTGATAGAAGTAAAAATATTATTTAGAAGAGCAGACTGTACTATAGGAAAGTTCCATTGACCATCCTGGATAAAATCACACACTTTGGCATTAGTATTAGGGGGGGAAAGGCCCATAGTCTATATCTCCTCCATCAGAGATTTAGGTCCCCACCATTTATCCTTCCAGAAGTTTGTCAAATTACCATTGCCAATAACCCAGCTCTCGTACTCTGACACAAAATCCCATGACTTCTGAATCCCCAGGGCAATTGATGAAGACCTGCTTCCCTTGGAAAATTTACCATCCTTCTTAACAAATCTTGCACGAAGGAAGGAACTAGCATTCGATTTCCCATGTTTAATTCTCCAAACCATTTTACACAGCATAGCTTTATTTGAATCTCTTAGCTTCCTGATCCCTAGTCCCCCTTCATCTTTGGGCTTGCACAGAGTATTCCACTTCACTGTAATTGCTCTCGTACTTTCCACCTCCCCTGTCCATATAAAGTTTTGCATCCATCTCTCCATAGTAGCTAGAAGAGATGAGGGCCACCAGTATACAGCAAAATTGTGAGTAGGGATACTAGAAATCACAGATCTGACTAGTTCTGTTCTTCCCGCCATTGAAAGAAGCTTACCCTTCCACCCTGCAAGGCGCTTCTTTACACTGTCCATAACAGGCATAAGGGCAGTTTTTTTTAACCGACCCTTAAAGATTTCAACCACTAAATATTTTGTAGGGAAGCTACAACTTCGAATTCCCAAAATATTAGAGATATTCTGCCTCCTTGCTGAATTAATCTTGCCGAGGAAGAGCTTACTTTTATCAAGATTGATGCATTGACCTGAAAATTCTTGATATTTTGTCAAAAAATTTTTTAGATTGTGGACATACCTCTGAGAAGCATTGGTAAATATAAAGATGTCATCCGCAAACAAGATGTGCCCTGGGGTTTTAGCCCCTCTTGGACCCTGGATTGGCTTTATTTGGTTCGACTGGATTAACCTCTTCAATCCCCGAGATAGAACTTCTTCTGCAATGATAAACAACATCGGCGAAATCGGATCACCTTGTCTCAGGCCTCGTTCCACATTAAAAAAACCTTGCGGACCTCCATTAACTAGAATTGAAATCTTAGAAGATATTAGAATTTTGTTGAGCCAGCCTATCCATCGCTCAGAAAAACCAAATCTATGCATAACCTGAAAGATAAACTTCCAGTCAATTGTATCATAGGCTTTCCTGATATCGATTTTTATGCCAATACCCCCTCCTCTGGTGGATGAGAACATCAAGTTCGCAAGCTCTGAAGCAACAGTAATATTATCATGGATAATCTTTCCTTTTTGAAAAGCTCCTTGCTCATCAGATATTAATCTGGGAAGCAGAGGCTCCAACCTCAATGCCATCACCTTTGTAATAATTTTGCAGAAGAAATTGCCCATGCATAGGGGCCGGAAGTTACCAAGATTATCAGCCCCATCTACCTTTGGGATCAACACAAGGAAATTATTATTCACACCCTGCGGCATGTAGCTCGAACTGAAAAAATATCTGACCGCATTGCTCACTTCTTTTTCCACAATGTGCCAGCATCTTCTGAAGAAAGCCCCAACGAATCCGTCAGGACCAGGCGAGCTATCCGGATCAAGCTCCCACACAGCCCTTTTAATCTCAGCATCACCAGGAAGGCCATCCAAGTGGTACTGATCAGCTTGGTTCAAGATCAAGGGAATGTTATCCAGTAATTCCTCATGCTGAACCGTCGGGGTAACTTTGTGAAAATTCTCATAGAAATCAACTATGTAGTTCCCTATTTGGATGGGATCATCAACCATAGAGCCATCCTGCTTCTTAAGTGATCTAATCGTGTTCTTATTCCTCCTCATTTTTGTAGAAAGGTGGAAGAATTTGGAATTTCTATCACCAAATTTCAGCCATCTAATCCTTGCTTTTTCAGCCCACATTTTTTCATGATTCTCCATAACCTTAATTAGGGTAGTCTTAGCCTCAGCCTCCAAGGCAAATAACTGATCATCCATACCTTGTATATCAATCTGCTCCTGAATCTGAGCTAAATCCCTCTTTGCCTCTTCCATCGCCCTATCCAGGGTGAGGAAAAACAGACCTTGCCCAGTCTCTGATCACACCCTTAAGCTTTTTAAGCTTATTGACAAGGACATAGATAGGTGCTCCCGAAATCCATTCCGACCAAGAATCCGCCACCACTCTATCAAAATCGTCATGATCCATCCAGAATCGGTGAAATCTAAATGGGCAATTCTGAGGCCTCTGACTATATTCAGACATAAGAAGCAATGGGGCATGATCAGAACCAATACGTTGAAGAACATATTGAGAACAATTCTGAAAACTGTCAAGCCATTCTTTGTTACAGAAACTTCTGTCCAGAACAGAACAAACATTTCCACTGCATCGATTGTTTGTCCAAGTGAATTTTCTGCCAATCGAGGGAACCTGAGACATGGAGCAAGCATCTACCATGGCTCCAAACTCCGCTGGAGAGCCTAGACTAAAGTTCCCTGGGCCTCGCTTTTCATGAGAGTGAAGAGTGGCATTGAAATCACCCATCATCGCCCACGGGGTAGGAACCAAAGGGGAATCAGCCGCCAAAAGCGTCCATAAAATTCTTCTCTCTGCTCTGAAGCAGCTGGCATGCACAAATGTCACCTGTATTCGATGAGCCCCCCAAGACATGGAGGCAGTTATATGTTGCTCTGAATTAGAGACAACCACGGGCACACTCAGATTGTGCTTCCAAAGAATCCACAGGTTAGTGACTCTATCTGCTCGATGATTAAAGATAACATCGCTATGAAATCCCAATTTATTAAAAAATAGATTCGGGAAATCACTCACAGAGATCATCGGCTCTGCAATGCACAGAAGGTCTGGGTCCTTCTTAATTATAATGTCCCTTAAGGCACGTTTACCGAACGCCTTTCGCATCCCTCTGATATTCCAAAACAGGATCTTCATAAAATCACCTATGGAGCACAGTCTCACGGTCAGACCTTGACGCCTGCCCCGTCACTGCGATTGTCTTCCCTTTTCTACTTTCTTCCTCTGCCCTGCATATGGCATTATCCAGTTCCGCAATCTCTTGGTGTTGAATAATCATCTTGCCTCCTAAGTACTGAGATGACGCCATGCTAGAGACCACATGAACCTCGTCGCCCCAGTTTTGAGTTCTCCCACTCTTGCCACCTCTGACTTGGGTTCTTCCTCCACGACCAGCAGTATACGACACTCTATTCTTGCGAGGGCGTAATTTACGCTATACCTTCTCACTCCCCATATTTTCTGGCACACCTACCATGATAGGACCAGCAACCTTATTCATATTTTCTTCCTCAGAAGCTTGCGTTTCCTTCTCAGAGGAAGAGAAATCGGATTCAGCTGGGTCTGATCCATATTCATATCCACCTTCACCAAGTGGATTATCCACCATAAACGGATCATGGGTATTTGTAGTAGGAACATGAGATATTGGGAGGAATATCTCCAAATCACCTTGATTCCTATCCAGATTACCTTCCAAAATTGGAGGGGAATCTCCCAATGGAGGATCTCCATTATTTATGGTATTTTCCTTAAACAAAAGAGGCGGAATATATCCTTCCAAATTAGCCCTTCCCATGTCACTGGAAACATCAGGATTTGCCGCCGGTGAGAGCCGCCCACCCTCTGTCCGGCCACCACCTCCTTGGTCCAAAGTCACAGCTGCATCTCCCCTTAAGCCTTCCTCGGACCTCTCCTTACCTTTCTTCTCCCTGCATTGGTTGATAGAATGACCCAGTTTTTTACAAAATGAGCATCTGTCAATCTCGTCTTCATACAAGACTCTCTGCTTAAACCAGAATAGAGTGTTCGTTCTCGGTTGCTTTCTCTCCACCTGGATCTCCTCCACACGAGAACCCCCAAGTTCCACCTCTACGAGGATACGTGCATAGCTACCCATAGTAGCGTTCCTCGTTCGACGCTTTATCTCCACAGGGCGGCCCGAGGCCTTTGCCATTGATAGTAAAATCCGCTCATGCCAATATTCCATAGGAAATTCAGGATAGTGAATCCAAACTAATTTAGTTTGGGTATGGTCATCATGAATACTAAATTCTGGGCGCCATCGCTGAAATCGAATGACCTATCCCTTCACCTTAACTGGACCTCGTTTCCACATGGATGACATGTCCCCTTCGATTTCAAATCGGAGAAGAATAAAGCCTTTCCCTAAGGGAGCAAGAGTTACTCTACCTTTCAGATTTCAGGCTTCCTTGGCAGCACTTCGCACATCATTCATTGAAATAAAATGAAAATTAACTCTCCCGATCAGCGCAAAGTTGAAACTTTGCAGCTTCTCCTCATATGCTTCCTGAGGGATAACTACCTTAGTGAGGGGCCCTGCATGAATCGGATCTGGCAGGTTCTCGATGTTCGGAAGGGATCTCTTCGTCACCATAGCATAGGATTTCTCCCTCTGGACAAACCCGCCATCCCTGAATACAGGTAAAGCCTCGATGGTAGCCTCCACCTGAGACTGCGTCTCAGTCCCCTTCTCTATGTTTCTGTCAGAACCTGGTTCAGTCTCATGCTGTACGCTAGGGGCCTCCCCAGGATCCTGGAGGGTATGATGTCTATGTACAGCCGACCAAAAATCAGTGATTTTTTTTTGTTTACCTTTATCCGCCGGCCGATCCCCATGGGATCCCAGAATTCCCTCCGCCTCAGAGCTACACTCTCCTTTGTTGTTCATCTTCGTTAACAAGAATCAAGATCTCCAATCAAAAGAAGCTTATATCTTGCAGACATCTTCATCTTCATGAATGCATCAAAGAGTTACGTCAGAAACCTCCCCATGATGATCTCTAAAAATACCACTGACATTAGCTCGAACAGGATTCCCTAAGGAACAACCATCAACATTCAGCTTCACCCACGAAAAAAATTGCTTGCACCAAAGAACTTCCAAAATTTGGTGGGGGGAAGTTTGGCCATTGACATAGAGAAATTTCCTACTCAGAACAAGATCATTTCTAGATTTGGGGGATATTTTCATCCCATTACAAATGAAAGAGATGTCGTTGTGAATAGTTACCGCAATCATAACTGTACTATAAGAAATTCCCTCATGTCTTCTGAGATTCCTCATTCTAGATTGCAGCAAGCGTAACGACTAGCCCAATCAACCATGAGTGCTTCAGGGACCAGCCCTTCGACTTATTCCTCCACCAGTTAATGATGTCAGCCATGATGAATTCTTGACCAATACCACATCAAGCATGGCAATAGGCCTGTCCAAACTTCAAGGGAGAAGCTGCATTCTAGAAATAAGTGGATGAAGGATTCCACACTCTGACCAAACAAATCACATCTGGACGGTAAGAAAATCCCCTTGGCCTGGATTTTGTCATCAGTAGGAAATTTCCCATGCACCCAGCGCCAATCCAAGGTCGAAAGTTTGGGGGGTAAATCGTTGTTCCAAACAACCAGGGTCCAAGGAATCACAGGGGCAGCAGCCCTTAGACCTTCCCAAGCAGACTCAACAGTGAAATTTCCCATAGTATCAAGCTTCTATACACGTCTATCTTTCAAGGGAATCGATGGGAGAGGCATGTCTTTTATTGATTCAAAGACTTGGAAAATGAAATTAGATTCAACCCGAGGCATCTTCCACACTCCATTATCAATGAAAGAGTCCACTGTAGGGAAGTGATTGATGAAGACATTCTCACCAAGGCCATAAATCTCTAAAATCGATTTAGGGCCCAACCAATTATGTCTCCAAAAATCAATATTTTTCCCGTCCCCCACAATCCATCGCTCATTCTTAGCCACAAAATGCCACATTCTCTTGATGCCAAGCCAAATAGTTGAGCTTTTATAGCCTTTCTTGAGCTGACCATGTGTGGATAAGAACCTATCCCGAAGAAGCCTGCTTAGATCAGAATTTTCATACTTAACCTTCCAAACCATTTTGGCAAGATGAGCTTGATTAACATCCCTGAGCCTCCATATACCCAATCCGCCCTCTCTTTTAGGCTTGCACACTGTATCCCATCTAATAGTGATTGCCTTAGAAGAATCGTTCTCTCTCGTCCAGATGAAATTTCTCATCCATTTTGTCAAACATTTGATGAGGGAAGCCGGCCACCAGTAAACAGAAAAATTATGCAATGGCATCCCAGTGATCACCAATCTAACAAGTTCCACTTTTCCTGCCAGGGAGAGGAGCTTTCCCTTCCCTCCTACTAACCTTGGCTTGACTTTGTCCATGACAGATAGGAGCGGTTCAGGCTTAACTCTTCCCTGAAAGATTTCCACACCTAAATATTTGGTGGGAAATTTGCATATGGGAATGGCCAACTCCTCTGCAATCCAACCCTTCCTCACTGAAGAGATCTTTCTAAGGAACATTTTGCTTTTTTCTAAATTAAAGCATTGCCCTAAGAAGTTCTGATATTTCACGAGGAAGGATTTGAGATTACCAACATACTTCTTAAACGCATTCATGAAAATGAATATGTCATCTACAAATAAGAAGTGAGAGGGCACAACAAACCCACGGGGACCAGAAATTGGTTTAATGAGGTTTTCCAAGGCCTTCAAGCCCCTGCACAAGACCTCTTCAACAATGATAAACAAGATAGGGGAGATGGGGTCATCCTGTTTGAGACCTCTACTGACACCAAAGAAACCGACCAGCCCACCATTAAGCAGAATTGAAATTTTGACAGACTTTAAAATCTCATGAATCCAGCCAATCATGATATCAGAGAACCCAAATTTTCTAAGGGTCAGAAATAAAAAACCCAAGAGAGAGTATCAAAAGCCTTCCCAATGTCTACCTTAAGACCCACTCCTCCTCCTCCAGATGTCTTCCCCATCCGATTTGCAAGCTCAGAGGCCAATCCAATATTGGATTGAATGAGCTTACCTCTCTGGAAAGCCCCTTGCTCTGGACAATTGAGGGAAAGGAGGAATCCACTGATGCGAGTGGCCATAATCTTGGGCATAATTTCACAATAAAAATTGCCCATGCATAAGGGGCAAAACTTATCCAAGGGGCGAGCACCCTCTACCTTAGGAATTAATAAAATAAAATTATTATTGACTCCATTTGGGAGCGTACCTGAGGAGAAGAAGTACTTAAGCACCTTACAGACATCACCCTGGATTACATCCCAACACTTCATGAAGAAAGCCCCTAAGAAGCCATCGGGACCTGGAGAGCTGTCTGGATCTAAATCCCAGACCGCCACTTGATTTCTTCTTCTGAAGGGATTGAATCAAGCACCATTCGGTCCTCATGATTTAAAACAAATGGAATGGAATCCAGAATTTTAGGATGGTAGTCCGGAGCAACACTTCTGTGAAAATTTTTGTAAAAATCCACAAGGTAGTTCCCCATCAGGTCTTAGTCGCTAATCACTACCCCATCATCTTTTTTAATAATACTGATGGCATTTTTGGATCTCTTCACTTTTGTCATAACGTGAAAGAAACTGGAGATTATATCCCCTTCCCTCAGCCATCTGACTCTGGATTTCTCCGCCCACATTTTCTTATGATACTCCATGGCTTTCCAGTACCGGTTTCTTGCATCTACTTCAAAATTAAAGAGCTGGCTGGTAATCCCTTCATCTTCAATTCTTCGCTGAATGGCCTCCAGTTCAGTTTTAGAGTTCTTGACCTCTACTTTTAGCTTAGGGAAAGCAATACGTGACCAAGATCGAATTATTGGCTTCAACATCTTAAGTTTCTTAGCCAAAATGGAGATGGGGGAGCCATATAAATCAATACTCCAAGCATTCCCCACCATAGTGGTGAAGTCCAAATGGTCTAACCAGAATTTATTTAATTGGAAAGTATGATTCTTTGGTTTCATAGTGTTACCTGAACGAACTAGGACAGGGAAATGGTTTGAGGCGACTTTAAGAAGAACCTGTTGCACACAACCATTGAAAGATTCTAACCATTCAAAATTGACAAAAGACCTGTCCAGGACAGCAGTGACATTTTCCCTTTTCCTGTTGTTGGTCCAAGTGAACTTTCTTCCAAAAGAGGGAACTTGGATCATAGAAGTGGAGTCCACTATAGCTCTAAATTCCGCAGTAGCTCCTATACAGAACCTTCCAAGACCTCACTTTTCATGGTTGAAGAGGGTGGCATTGAAATCTCCAATAATCATTCTGGGCCTATTCAAAGACCCAACGACCAAATCCATCCAAAGACTCCTGCGATCAGCACTGAGGCATCTAGCATAGACCATCGAAATGTCCATAGTGCAACCTTGTCAATTTAATTGGAGGGAAAGTTGTTGGCCTGATATGAGGAGATCACTGGCTTTAACAAACTTCTTCTCCAGATCACCCATAGATTAGGCTCCTTATTATTTCTCACATTATGAATGAGGTCCGGTTCAAACCCAAGCTTGTTGAAAACAACTTTGGGAATTTAAAAAATCAATCATTGGCTCAGCGATACATATGATGTCAGGCATATGATCACTCACAATTTTCCTTAAGGAAATTCTGGCAGAGTCCTTCGTACCACAGATATTCCAAAATAGTGCTCGCATCATCACAAAGCCTAGCAAGGGACTGATCTGGATTACTTGCCTTCTTTCCCTCTTTTTGTTTTTTGGGTGACCCAACCACTTTGATTCTCTTCTCATTGCTTGGCAGCCATATCAATTTTTTCTACTCCATCACCAGCAGCATTCATAGGTTTTTTCCGAAGCTGTCCCATATAATCTGCCACATAGCCTCCTTTAAAAGATGTGCCACCACGAGAAACAAACCGTAGACTCCTACGAAAGCCTTCTTGATAACCATCCATAGGGAGGACGGCCAGGCCAATTCCACCTTCATCCATTGCACCATCAGGCCCATTTCCCAAATCCACATGGTTTTGAGCTTGATGTGGGTCAGAGATACCCACACGGTTCTAGGAATGAGGTGGGTTAGAACCTACATCCAGCCGCTCCATCTCCATCCGCTCCACATCCAAAATAACATTCAGCCTTGCGTTGGACTCTAAATTTGAATTTGAAAGAGTTCTATTATGGGAAGGCAATCCCACATTAGCGCCCAATGGGAAAGGCCTCCATGATTGAGGTGTGACATCCCCCAAAATGGTATTTGAAGATTCCCCTTCCATATTTGGATCTTGAGACTCATCTCCGCCCCCTGAGGAGGCTCCACCACCACTATCTATGGAGGTTCTACCACCACCGCCCTCTATGGAAGCACTACCATTACCATTGTCACACCCCGTTCACACAGAACCGGACCGGTGACCGAATTAACTCCGATTAACCCAAACCTACCAGGTTCATCTGATACAGTACCCCACCACAGCACATCCACATCTAAGATAAGTGTTCAAAAGTTCAGCGGAAGACTTAAATTACCTGTAAATATTCTCAATTTACTTGATACCAAAATTGTAGTATATAGCTAAGTACATGTGGGCCCGTAGGCATGATATTTACACAAAAAAAATAACAATTTACATATCAAGTACACAAAAGGGTAGGTCATCAAAATCAAAAAGCAAAATCCTGTATGGTGTCATTACTGTGGTCCCGCAACACAGCCCTCGCACATGTAATCAGCACCGTGCTCATACTTCTCAGGGACCCACCAATCCTCAACAAGAAACTCGACTGTAGGGCCTGACTCCTGATGTTCAGGCAGGTGATCTGCAAAATCATCTAAAAGAGGTGTGCACGTGGGATGAGCTCACTAGCTCAGTAAGTGAAAAGAAAGACCACACAAACAATCACATCTATATGCACTATATGCTATACAATTCATTTTAAATCTTATCCACCTAAACAACATTACTAAGTCTTAGGTTATGTGCTACTCACAACCACAGTGCACGTATGCCCCGGGTACGAGTCGTGAACTCCATCCCACGATACACCCATAATATTTTCGGAGAAGGCCCATCGTGAGTACTCAGAAAAGTAAAGCATGCCGACTACCGGCTCTCAACATAAAAGTAAATGACAGAAATGTAAAGATGCTGACCCCGACAATTTAAAAGCAATACGATTAGCCCTCTTGAATATACCACTGAGGTTACCGACTATCCTAATGACCCTCCGGACGTATGTCTAACCGCCATAGTGACCCGACAACCGCGACCACTGCTTCCCCCAAGTGATAACCCAACACCTCAACCCCTGTTGGAAAGGGTCGTAGCATAGGGAATGATAATCCTAAACTGCATACTCCTATATTATATAGTACCACTATGTCCCATACCACAGGCCACGAATGCACTCGTTTCCAAACCGACTACAGCGTCTAGTCTAATAATGCATCATGCACAATAATCTAACCATTCTTCACATATGCACATCAATCATTTAGTATTGAGAATGTAAAGCACAACACACATCATAAATCATTTGTTTAAAATGCACAAGCAATGCGTGCGAATGGCATACGAGAATGACTAATCAACACATAATTTGCATGATGACATGGCTAGTCTAGATACCATTTAATGATGCAAAAACAAGCTTAAAATAAAGGTAAATGTCCTCTCTTCACTTACTTGTTGGGTACAAAAGCTCACGTTCGGTACGGGTGAGATCCGGCGTGAGAAATGTAAATTCTAGTGGAACCTATCATAAGCGAATGAGGTTAGTATTTTACCACCTTAGGGTAAAAAAAATGATGTTTGATGTTTAAATCATGTTTAAAATCATAAAAGAAGGTTTCCCGTCCATTTTGGGCCCATTCGGGCTCAAAAAAACCGACTGGTGGGCCAGATAGCCCACCTGTCTTTGCCCGTCAGTCCAACAGGCAGGCCAGATAGCCCGTCGGTCCAACAGGCTGGCCAGATAGCCCGTCGGTCCAACAAGCGGGCCAGATAGCCCGTCGGTTCAACTGATGAGCCCCCTCAGGCAGGCGGGTTCACCCGCCGGTGTTCGCTTGCCTGTTGGAATTAAGGTGCTGCCTCAACAGGTGGGCCCCTACAGGCAAGCAGCTTCGCCTGTCGGTCTTCGCCCACCTGTGGGAGCAAAAATTGGTTTTCTCCTTTGAAACATTCTTCAACCTTAGGAAAACCAAATGGAGCTGTTCCAATCACATTTTTTACACATCTAAGGTCTTATAAGATGATTCTAACCTAGATCTAAGTTAGATTTAAGGATTGAAAAGAAATCTTACCTTCTTTGCTCAAGAACTCTTCCATAACCCCAAAATCATCTCTTAACTCAAGAAATCACCAATGCTTCTCAAATCTTGTAAACACTTCTTTAAACCTTCAAAATCAACACATAGACCATCTATTAAACCTTGGATTCATCATCTCAAGTGGGATTAACAAGATCTCAAGGAACTCTACCTAAATCAAGGGTTTCACTTGGGGTTGTGTGAAAGTTTAAGAAGTATAGCCTTTGCTCACCTAAAATCGTAGATCTCGTGTTGGGGATCACTTTTTCGGTGCTGGAATAAGAAGATCAAACCTCGGCATCGCTTAAAATCATTTATTTCTCTTTTTCTTTTCCTTTCTTCTTCTTCGTTCTCTTTTCTTCCTTTCTTTTCTCTCTCTTCTTTACTCTTCTCACCCACTCTTTAATACATTAAATGAGAAAAAGGAAAAACACAATAAGTACTATTTATACTAGAGAATATCTAGTAACCATATGGGTGGGTCACACAGGTGGGCGGGTTCGCCCTCCTGTGACCGCCCACCTGTTGGTCAAAACTTAGCCAAACAATTGAGATTTCGATGGAATTCGACTCTCGGCATGTATCTCACTCTCGACACAAGATATATAATACGTATACACTTTAAGATATGGCTACATATGAGCATTACCCATACATGGCCTTATTATACGTGCATGTACACGGCTTAAGTACACTCGTCTCCTTTGAAACTGACTTAGACTTATCTGGCCAACCTGTGTTCAAAGTCACCCTTGCCATCATGGTCTATAGGGAATCCGCCTTAACCCTCTTTGGTTCGGGTCCTGCATGGTTAAACCAGGTCAACCGTGTAAGTAAACCAGGTTTTTAAAAGTAGGGTATCATATTTACTCCCCCTTTTTAAAAATTTCATCCTCAAAATTGACGTACCTAGTTGTTCGAAAAGATGAGGGTACTTGGCTTGGATTTCATCTTCTTTCTCCCAAGATGTTTCTTCAAGTGAATGGTTAACCCATCGGACCTTTACGAAGGAAATGGTGCGGCTGCGAAGGGTCTTCACTTTTTGGTCCAAGATTTCGACTGGCTATTCTTTATAGGTCATATCAGCTTCTAGATACTCTGGTTCCACGGGTAACACATGCGATGGATCGTGAACGTATCGCTTCAGCATGGATACATGGAATACATTATGAACATTTCCAAGCAAAGGTGGAAGAGCAAGCATGTAGGCTACTGAGCCAACCCGAGTCAAAATCTCAAATGGGCCAATGTATCTCGGGCTCAACTTACCCTTTCTATGGAACTTATACAACCCTTTAGTAGGAGAAATCTTGAGAAACACATTTTCTCCTATCTTGCAGGTGTTTGCATAGTTCTTTTGACGTGACTGAGCTGCCTTAATCCTTTCTCGAATAACATCGACCTTGTCACATATTATCTGTATCATTTCGGGTCCTAACATTCGGCGTTCACCTACCTCATTCCAATACAGAGGAGTTCTACACTTCCTACCATATAATGCCTCATATGGAGCCATCCCAATTGTAGCTTGATAATTGTTGTTAGAGGCAAACTCCATAAGGGGTATATATTCTTCCCAACTACTACACATTTCCATTGCACATGCCCTGAGCATGTCTTCTAATATCTGTATGGTTTGCTCTGACTGACCATCAGTCCGTGGGGTGGAAAGCAGTATTCAAGTTCACTTGTGATCCCAAAGCATGTTAAAAACTTTTCTAAAATCTGGAAGTGAACCTTGGGTCCCTATCTGACACAATGCTCACTGGTACTCCATACAAGCGCACTATGTTATCTATATAAAGTTGTGCTAACTTGGCCATAGAGAATTTGGTCTTTATGGGAATGAAATGAGCAATCTTAGTAAGCCGATCAACTATCACCCAAATCACATCCATCCCCTTAGGTGTGTATGGTAGTCCAGTGACAAAGTCCACCGTAATCCTATCCCACTTCAAGTCTGGTACTGGGAGTGGCTGAAGAGTACCATAAGGTCAATGCCTCTCAGCTTTTACTTTTTGGCATGTAAGGCAAGTCGCCACATATAGAGCTATTGTGATTTTCATGTTTGGCCACCAGTAGTTTTGTTTGAGGTCCTTATACATCTTTGTACTTCTTGGGTGGAGTGAGTACTCATCAGGCATACACAGCTTACCTCAAAACAATAATGTCCCGTCACTGGCTAAAACGAAGTCAGGGTTATTCATTGTTTGCTCTTGAATCTTAATTCTGATCCGTTGCAACTCAGGATCCAAAAGTTGTTTCATTATCGCTTTTTTCCCAATAAATGGATGCACCTGTAGAGCTGCCAGGGATACAGTTAACCATTTAATGTTTTCTAGTTGATGTTCAAGCTCTAAGGTTGCTTCTTCATATAAAAGGGTTTTATCCATTAGCATCGCCTCTTGTACAAGTTGTGGGCTAACTGCTAAGTATGAGAGTGACACAGTCTATGCCTTCTGACTCAACGCATCTATCACTATATTAGCCTTGCCAAGATGATACTGAATGTCATAGTCATAATCCTTCATGAGCTCGAGCCATCTCCTCTGCCTCATATTCAAATCTCTTTTGGTGAAAAAGTACTTAAGGCTTTTGTGATCACTGTATATCTCGCACTTCTCCCCATACAAATAATGTCTCCAAATCTTTAGGGAAAAAATGACTGCGACTTATTCCAAGTCATGAGTGGGGTAGTTCTTCTCATATTCCTTTAGTTGTCGGGATGCATACGCTATCACCTTACCGCGTTGCATGAGAACACAACCCAACCCAACCTTAGAAGCATCAGTGTAGACTGTCATTCCACCTGTGCCTTCAGGGATGGTCACCACAGGGGCTGACACCAACCTTTTATTCAATTCCTGAAAAATCTTCTCACATTCTTCTGTCCATTCAAATTTTACCCCCTTTTTGATTAACTTAGTCATTGGTGCTAAGATCCGAGCAAAATTCTCAATGAAGCACCGGTAGTACCCAACTAAACCCAAGAAACTTCTAATTTCTGTAATGTTCTTGGGGTTTTCCCACTCTACTACTGCTTTTACCATATCAGGATCCACCTCGATTCCATCCTTAGACACTACTTGTCCTAGGAATCCAACTTACTTAAGCCAAAATTCATACGTACTGTATTTGGCAAACAATTGTTGTTCTCTCAACCTCTGTAATACCATCCTCAGGTGTTGAGTATGCTCCTCTTCTATCTTAGAGTAGATCAAGATGTCATCAATAAAAATAATTACCCATTTATCCAGGACATCATGAAATACTCGATTCATTAAATCCATGAATGCTGCCGGTGCATTGGTTAATCCAAAAGATAACACTAGGAACTCATAGTGACCATACCGAGTCCTGAAAGCTGTCTTGGGTATGTCACCACTCTTTATCTTGAGTTGATAATAGCCTAACCTAAGGTCTATCTTTGAAAATACATTTGCACCTTGTAGTTGGTCAAACAAATCATCAATGTGTGGCAATGGATACCGGTTCTTAATGGTTAGCTTATTCAATTCCCGATAATCAATGCACATACACAAGTTGCCATCCTTCTTCTTGACAAACAATACTGGGGCACCCCAAGGTGAAACACTTGGACAAATAAATCCCTTCTCCAATAATTCTTGCAACTGCATCTGTAACTCCCTCAATTCGGCTGGTGCCATCATGTATGGCGCTTTTGACATTGAAGCTACTCCAGGAATCAAGTCTATGGAAAATACTAACTCTCTATCAGGCAGTAGATGCATCAGATCATCTGGAAAGACATCAAAAAATTCTTCAACTACCTCAAATATCTTTTCCAGCTCTTGGATCCACTGGTCCTGCTCTAGAGGATCACTCCCCACCTTAGAGAATACCGGTGGCAAGTTCCTCTTGAAAAATTCCACTACCTGTGTTGTATTATTCGTCGATGGGTAATTGGGTGCATATGCCAGATAGTAAGGGTACGGAGGGGGCACCATATATGGAGGAGTGCTGAGTGGCAGAATTGGAGGTGCACCTCCGGCTTGCTCATATGGTGTCATACCAAGTGGTGCACCTCCAGTTTGTGGTCCCATACCAGACCCTATAGGTGGGTCTTGTGGAGTAATTATCCGAGGATGTTGACTGGGTTGAGGAAGGTCTAACTATTGCTGTATAGCAGTCATAAATGCTTGCTGCTGTTGGAGCATTTGTTGCTGGAAGGCTTGCTGTGACTGCTGAACTATGGTCGCAACATCACTCGGAGTGATGACAGGTGGAGGATCCAGAAGTATGGTCAAAGGTGGGTCCCTTTGCCACACCCTGGTCAAGGGTTTTTTGAGATTGTGGAAGTGGGGTTTGCCCCACAGAGCGGGACCTTCGAGGATTTGGTGGTCAACCGATAGGACGAGGACCACGTGAAGTTCCTCGAGCATTGCTATCGGATCTAGTGCGTACCATCGTGCCCTTGCACCTAGATCATACCGTGCACAAAACATTGGTTAAGTACCTTAGAATTTACATAAGCACATAATTATTTCCCATTCTATGACATAGCCCACGAAATCAATTTCACTCTATGGTTCACACACTCTTAGATTGACCTTAAACTTTTAATATGGCCATATAATCATATGCCAAAACACGGGGTATTGTAGTGTATGATGTCTTGTATCCAGCCACAGCTTAGCCCCAAGAGTACTGTGCTAGCTTTTCGACAAGTAGGACCGTGGTCCCACTCGACTTTTCCTTTTTATATTTTTATACCATTTTTATTATTATTATTATTTTTTTTCTCCCAACCGACGGGCGGCCACCGACGGGCAACCATCGGCGGGCAGCTCGGGTCGGGGCCCACCGGTCCAACCCGAGGCAGAACTTAATGGGGCATTAAGCCTCTTTCGATCCTCATTTCTCCTATCTTCCACTTTAAGCTTAACTCAAGGCGATTTTGGAGGGTTACTTGGTGCATCCACTCACGATTTCACTCAACGATTCCACGGATTTTGGAAGATTCAAGCACCTTTCACTCTCAAGTAAGTCTCTTCTCCATTTCTCTTCTTGGAACATATATTTTTGGGTGTTGAATCCATCCATACTTCCCAAAACTTGATTTTTTTCATGTTTCTTTCCATAGAATAGTCATTCCATGAGAATATGATGCTTCCTTTATGACTCATTCATAGTTTTGGGCTTTACTACCCAATCTGTGAGAGAAAATCCCAAACCGTGCACTAATTTCTCCAATTTGGGGTTTTCTTCTATTTCTTCTCTTTTCTCCCCAACTAAAAACTCAAATGGGATTTCTTATCCTTGATTTTCACTTACATTGTTGGAAAGATCATGGGAACTTGTATATGCTTGCAATTCCATCTCATTTGTATGAAAATCCATCTCTTTTGTGTTAGGTTTCTTGAAAAAAATTTCTGGGGTTTCTATGATTCTCTTTACTTCGTTCTAGACTTGTGAACAACTTTGAATCTCTCTCATTCCTTGTACCTCAATGTCATAATAGAAATTTTTTGCATATTCTTGGTTGTATAATGATAGGTATTACTATCATTAACATGTAAACTTCAAGTTCTACACTTTTATGGGATTTTCATTCTCTTGGATTGAACTTGCACATTGAAATTGGGGGCTTTCTACCATTTGACACCAATTACCCCACTTGAGGAAATTCTTATGAGGCTTTCCATCACTTTTCACTTGCCATGCTTTATACTCCTTTGTTACTCTTCTATTTTGCAACATGCTAGTGGATGCCATGTTTGGGGATTTCCTCCTATTCATTTCTCCATGGTTTAACCACCCCTCTTTTTATAATGATCTACATTATGTATTTAGGTGCATTTACATGTGCTTGCTCACCCTACTGTTTACTTCCTTTGTCATGCAAAAATTTTACTTATCACTATTTCTTCTCTTTTCTTACTAGGATGTCTTCTTGCAAGGGCAAGGAACCCGCATCATCTTCTAATAGACGTAGAGCCACATCTTCAAAAAGGAAAGGTGTAGGGAATAGTTCCTCAGCCATTCGTACAAGGCAATAAGAACATGCCCCCATAGATCCTCTAGACTATGATGAGGGACTCTTCCGGAGTTTGAGGGCAGAAATGAATTGGCAGACCTTTCTAAAGAAGTCTGTGATGATGGAGAAAACCATGGTAACTTGTGATTTCAATAGGATTCAATTACAAGAGAGGTTTACTACACTGGGTTGGCAATCTATTATTAATATTGACCGTCCATGCTATGAACACCTTGTTCGAAGATTTTATTGTAATTTAGAGGTCTCTTACCAGTATGGGGAACACTCAATCACCAACATGGTGAAGGGGGTGAACACTCGTTTGACTATGGACACCCTTGCTAGTATTTTAGATATGTCATCAGTTGAGCATCAATTCTATAGCCCCCCATAGAGTAAGCCTGTGGGCCCATCCTTAAGTTTGGAGATGCATGACCACATTTACGAGACCATAAGTGGCAGCAAGGTGCGTCCGGATTCCGAGATGACATTCAACCCGGAGGCTCGTGTATTTGCTCGCTTGGTTCAGTTTAATTTTCTCCCTAGAGGAGGTCATAGGAACCAAGTGGGCTTTATGGCAGCCTACATAGCCTTCTGCATCTATAAGGCCTTGGAGGGAGGTGTCGAGCATTTATGCTTGCCCTACATTATACTTAAGACTATGGAGCATCATGCGACACATCCTGAGGACGGAGGTTTCCCATATGGTAGGACCCTCACCAGGGTTTTCGAGTTCTTTGGGGTGGATTTGAGTGGTGAGGAGGGGAAGACTCCAGTGGACAAATTTAGCAGGGAAAACCTACACAGGATGGGTCTCTAAGCTCTTATGGATGTACCTCAGAGGGTAGGGGATCAAGGAGGCAGGAAGAGGGGGAATGTCCACAGGGAGGATGTCCACATGGAGGAGGAGGAAAATAGTGAGGAGGATGAGGATTATGTTCCTCAATTCGAGGAGGAGGACTTCCTGGACGAGGATATCTCGAGGAGGAGCCTCATGATTTGAGAAATGCTGATCCTGACTTTGCTAAGGCCACAGACCCATAGCATAGAGCCCCACCACCTGAGAGTGGTGCATTTGACTTTGAGAGCATGATGTCCAGTATGAGAGCCTTGAAAGATGGGCAAAATCAGCTTTTGAGAAGACTAGATGAGAGTGCTTCTACAGAGAAAAATATCTTAGAAAGGCAGGCTACATTAGAGAATTCCTTCCTAAGATTGAGCGAGGATTTGGACACAACGGCCAATGCAATTTCAGCGGACCTTACCCTACTCCGGAGGGATGTGCAACTAGTGAATGCGAGGTTTGATTACTACGATCGCCAACTCAAAGTTAAATTGGGGCTTAGGAGGGATGGAGTAGTAGAGCTAGATGATGATGAGGGTCTCTGAGGACTTAGCTTGCCTATCCTAATCAGCTTTTTACTTGTCTCTATGTTATTTATGTGTTTAAGTTGGACAATTTTTTTTTTGTACTTTTCTCTGTAATTTGGACTTGCTAGTGTGGTATTATGATGTTGTTGGTGACTTTTAGTTAGTGTTATCTACTTGACTAACTTATTGTAATTCGGTTGTAATGACGTTAGTTAGCCTTTGTTGATTATGCTTATTCATATATGTATGTTGTCTATCAGGTGCTTCTATTTGAAAATTTTGAAAAATCTTATTTTAGCATGCTGTCGAAATTTTGTTAAATCCGTACTCGATGGGTTATGCAATCAAATAACTAATCTTTTATTCATTTCAAGCAACCTTTCTCTAATGCATGCCATGAAATGCAATAATTAAATGCAACCCTTTTTTTTTTTTTTGGATTTTAATTCTTTAAAGTGTTTTACAGTTACCCAACCCCATTTCTTATTATAGATTCTATGGGGTTTAAATGGTTTACCGTGAGTGGATAGAGCATCACGCTCTGATACCACCATTGTCACACTGCATTCACACAGAACTGGACCGGTGATCGAGTTAACTCTGGTTAACCCAAACCTGCCAGGATCATCTGATACAGTACCCCACCACAGCATACCCACATCTAAGATAAGTGTTCAAAAGTTCAGCGGAAGACTTAAATTATCTGTAAATATCTCCAATATACTTGATATCCAAATTGTAGTATATAGCTAAGTACATGTGGGCCCGTAGGCATGATATTTACATAAAAAGAATAACAATTTACGTATCAAGTACACAAAAGGGGAGGTTATCAAAATCAAAAAGTAAAATCTTGTACGGTGTCATTACTGCGGTCCCGTAGCACAGCCCTCGCATATGCAATCAGCACCGTGCTCATATTCCTCAGGGACCCACCAATCCTCAATAAAAAACTCGACTGTGGGGCCCGACTCCTGATCTTCAGGCAGGTGACCTGTAAAATCATCTAAAAGAGGTGTGCACGTGGGATGAGCTCACTAGCTCAGTAAGTGAAAAGAAAGACCACACAAACAATCACATCTATATGCACTATATGCTATACAATTCATTTTAAATCTTATCCACCTAAACAACATTACTAAGTCTTAGGTTATGTGCTACTCACAACCACAGTGCACGTATGCCCCGGGTACGAGTCGTGAACTCCATCCCACGATACGCCCATAAGATTTTCGGAGAAGGCCCATCGTGAGTACTCAGAAAAGTAAAGCATGCCGACTACCGGCTCTCAACATAAAAGTAAATGACAGAAATGTAAAGATGCTGACCCCGACAATTTAAAGCAATACGATTAGCCCTCTTGAATATACCACTGAGGTTACCGACTATCCTAATGACCCTCCGGACGTATGTCTAACCGCCATAGTGACCCGACAACCGCGACCACTGCTTCCCCCAAGTGATAACCCAATACCTTAACCCCTGTTGGGAAGAGTCGTAGCACAGGGAATGATAATCCTAAACCGCATGCTCCTATATGACAAAGTACAATTGCATAGTGCTCTGCGTCCCATACCACGGACCACCAATGCACTCGTTTCCAAACTGACTATGGTGTCTAGTCTAATAATGCATCATGCACAGTAATCCAACCATTCATCACATAAGCACATCAATCATTTAGCATTGAGAATGTAAAGCACAATACACATATTATAAATCATCTGTTTAGAATACACAAGCAATGCGTGCGAATGGCATACGAGGATGACTAATCAACACATAATTTGCATGATGACATGGTTAGTCTAGATACCATTTAATGATGCAAAAACAAGCTTAAAATAAAGGTAAATGTCCTCTCCCCACTTACTTGTTGTGTACAAAAGCTCACGTTCGGTACGGGTGAGATCTGGTGTGAGAAATGTAAATTCTAGTGGAACCTATCATAAGCGAATGAGGTTAGCATTTCACCACCTTGGGGTCAAAACTAACGATGTTTGATGTTTAAATCATGTTTAAAATCATAAAATAAGGTTGTCCACCCGTTTTGGGACCATTCGGGCTAAAAAAAACCGACTGGTGGGCCAATAGGTGGGCCAGACAGCCCACCTGTCTTTGCCCACTGGTCCAACAGGCGGGTTAGATAGCCCACCGATTCAATCGGTGGGCGGGTTCATCAACTTGTTTGAATTAAGGTACTGCCCCAACAGGCGGGCCCCTACAGGCGGCCAGCTTCGCCCACCTGTGGGGGTGAAAATTGGTTTTCTCCTTTGAAACGTTCCTCAACCTTAGGAAAACCAAATGGGGCTATTCCAATCACATTTTCCACACATCTAAGGTCTTATAAGATGATTCTAACCTAGATCTAAGTTAGATTTAAGGATTGAAAAGCAATCTTACCTTCTTTGCTCAAGAACTCTTCCAAAACCCCAAAATCACCTCTTAACTCAAGAAATCACTAATGCTTCTCAAATATTGTAAACACTTCTTTAAACCTTCAAAATCAACACATAGACTATCCATTAAACCTTAGATTCATCATCTCAAGTGTGATTAACAAGATCTCAAGGAACTCTACCCAAATCAAGGGTTTCACTTGGGGTTGTTTGAAAGTTTAAGAAGTATAGCATTCCCTCACCTTAAATCGTAGGTCTTGTGTTGGGGATCACTTTTTTGGTGCCGAAATGAGAAGATCAAACCTCGGCGTTACTTAAAATTGTTTCTTCCTCTTTTTCTTTTCCTTTCTTCTTCTTCGTTCTCTTTTCTTCCTTTCTTTTCTCTCTCTTATTTACTCTTCTCACCCACTCTTTAATGCATTAAATGAGAAAAAGGAAAAACACAATAAGTACTATTTATACTAAAGAATATCTAGTAACCAAATGGGTGGGTCACACAGGTGGGCGGGTTCGCCCGCTTGTGACCGCCCACCTGTTGGTCAAAACTTAGCTAAACAATTGAGATTTTGATGGAATTCGACTCTCGGCATGTATCTCACTATCAGCACAAGATATATAATACGTATATACTTTAAGATACGACTACATACAAGCATTACCCATACATGGCCTTATGATACATGTATGTACACGACTTAGGTACACCCGTCTCCTTTGGAACTGACTCGGACTTATCTGGCCAACCTGTGTTCAAAGTCACCCTTGTTATCATGGTCCATAGGGAACCCGCCTTAACCCTCTCTGGTTCGGGTCCTGCATGGTTAAACCAGGTCAACTGTGTAAGTAAACCAGGTTTTTAAAAGTAGGGTATCACAACCGCCCCCTATGGAGATTCTATCGCCAGTTGGATTATCTTGCATAGGCCTAGCAGCACCACCACCTATTCTATGAGAAGATCGGTTGTTGGCTGATTTTGAAGCATGACGAGGCTCATCATCAACGTGCACAACCCCTGGAATTCCAGGCTCCTATTCATGCAAGGTGGCATTGGCATCAACAGCCTTCTTCTCTCTACAAGACCCAATTAAGTGGCCATTTTTTTTGTAGAAACCGCATCTGCTAAGGCTATCCTCATAAACAAGTTTTTGTTTGAACCAGAAAGGGTTATCAGTCCCTGGCTGTTTCCGTTCAACTTGTATCTCTTTAGGCCACAAACTATCAATCTCCATCTCAACAAAACACGAGCAAAGTTCCCATACAAGACCTGTTTCGTTCCCTGATCAAGCACAATTGGCCTTCCCGCAGCCTTTGCCATGGTCAAAAGGACCTTCTTATGTCAATATTCTAGGGGCAGGTCTAGAAACCTTACCCACACCAACGCCTTGTTCACCATCTTCTCATGTATGCTGAAATTCGGTATCCATCGTTGGAGTCTAACATATTGGCCTCCAAGTTTAATAGGGCTCCTCCTCCAGATGGAAGCCATGTCTACCTTAGACTGAAATTGAAAAATGGTGAAACCCTTCCCTATCGGAATCAACTTCACACTCCCCTTTAATTTCCAGGCTTCAACAACTTCTTTTTTGATTTCATCCATGCAGAACAATCAGCTTCCAACCCGGGACCTCTTCATAGCCAAACCATGCCCAATCTAATTACTTTCTAACAGTGTAGGAACAACATGTAAATGCATCATCGAACATCTCCAGGATGCGAATCCTAGTTGATTTCGAGTAAGAAAAATAAAAGGGCTCGACACCCATACCAATGGATAGTACTCAGAAAGGCCATTCCGATGACATATGGTGTGTAAAAGCAGACCACCGGATCCCCCTGAATCATACCCAGAAGTCAGAAGCCCTATGGAGGGCAAGATCAATGTCTTTGGGCCTAGGAATCAATGAAGGGAATATTCCCTTCCTACGGGCCCGCAAGAATGTAATATAACAAGGTGCCCTTACTTTTAGGTGGTGCTGGCAACTGTGTACATCTTGCACCTATGGGCCACCCTTAGTGGACCTACTAGATTTCACCTTTTTGTTTTTGTCGTCTGAATCCTTATAACAATGCACTATTTCACTATTGCCAATGTACTAATTGCACCTTTTTACCTACCCTTCTCAATCCCAATTATCAAGGAGTGTCCAAATGCTGAAGAAATTCCTTTTGCCATTACTTTTAGTATTTTCAACCTAAGCTTCTTCGAAGCTAAAATTTTTCCGAAATACCCGCTGATTCTGTCTCGATTGCCAAGACCCCAAAATTTTGAAAGTACCCAAAAAATTTAGAAAAATTTCCCAACTCTTAGGAAGCCTAGGAAACTTCCTTATACCATTAGAAAGTTCCTAATAGTCTTATATCGCCCAGATTCTTCGAGATCCTTTTATATTTCCTTAGAATCCTAGAACTCTGTCGAAATTTTCAAAACCCCTCTGAAGCTATGAAAAATGATGAGAAGGACAAAATTCTTCAGGGAAGGATGACGGTCAATTCACCTTTGCTTGAGCTGGGGGGACATTCATCGTAGTTTGTGTTTGCAACAACAGTGGCCCACCGCTCTTGACCCGAAACAAGGGTCGATCACATGTATAACTTCTTGTCTCAGTAGGCAAAATGTAAACTTTTAATATATATGTAGGTCTGGATGGGTTCCCAGGAACTATTCTCTTGGTGAAAAAGGAAGGCTGCATGTGGGTGTATGTTGCTCTAAGTTGTGGATGCCTCTTTGTATTCTAGTGTCTCTTCATCTTTGGGAGGAGAGAAACAAGAGGCTCTTTGACGATCAGAAACGGACTGCAGATTGGGTGGTGAAGTTGATTTTGAGAGATCTCAAGATGTTTTCCACCCTAGAGACGAATCAGGTAATCTCTATGTCAGACCTTCTTTTGTCTAAAAGGTTAATGGTGTCTACGGTTACGATCCAGCCTAAGAGAATATTGGGGTTATTTAAGAGCTTCCACCCATCAACGGTCTTCAAATTATTTTTTATGTAAATTTTAATGTAAACCTTAATGGATCAATTTTCCCTGAACCCATGGTGAATGGAAATCCGTTCACCGCAGGGGATCAAGGCCACTTGACGGGTTTTTTTTGGGGTGGGGGGTTTGGGGGGAAAAGGCACACTTTTGACTCTTCGATCTCATGATGATGTTCACCACACAGCAAGAGAAAATTTTGTCCAACTCATCACACACTTGGTGTTTTTTGATCAACAACAACAAAATGAAAAAAAAAAAAAAACAAAAAAAAAAAAAAAAAACAGTAGAACTAGAAAACAAAGACTAGAAAAATTGCTTACATGGAGGTGAACAAAACCACCAAAGAGCAACAATGTCATCAACTACAATCCTAGCAGCCCAATCAAGGGGCGAAACACAAAAACAGAACCAATGGAATTAACATCATCAAACTGATGATAATATCTTATTTCGGTCCTACTAAAGCAACATGGTAAAAGATGTGATCCCCACTTATTCTTAGTGATGATTAGGCTTAATTTCCTCTAATTACTTTGCCCTTTGGGACACATGGGCCCACAATCGGGTTTTCATCTCCCATGTGAACTCCTGCTTCTCTGACATGTCAACATCTTGGCCATCTACAGCCACCCACTTGTAGCTTTTGATTAGATGTGCCAAAAAGTACTCCAAATGCAATGTCCCTATCCCAAGTCCGGGGCAAATCCTCCTCCCTGCACCAAATGGCATCATCTTAATCTCCCTACTCCCTGTGATATCAACTACTTCCCCTTCTTCACCCAAGAACCTCTCTGGCTTAAACTCCATGGGATCTTTCCAAACTTGTGGGTCCCTCCCCATCCCTGCCACCATAAAATTCACAATAGTTTTCTTGGGGATGACATAGCCATTTACCACAATATCTTCCTCCACAGTATGTGGTAGCAGAAAGTGGGCAGGTGGGTTTAACCTTAGCCCTTCTAATGCCACTCCCTTCAGATATGGCATCTTCTGCAAAGCCTCTTCTTCTGAATTCACAACCTCTTGGATCTCAAAAAAAAGCTTTTCTTGGATGGTTTGGTCCTTCACAAGGTGGGCCATGATCCATTCAAACACAGTTGATGTTGCGTCACTCGCTGCATCCATAATCTCACAGATGAAAATTACTATTTCTTCATCACTCATCTTCCTTCCTTCTTCATCTTTGAATTCGGCATCGGTTAACAATCTTTTGAGCAAGAAGATGCTGCCTACTATGGGGAGTGAAGGAGGGCCTGGTGGTAAAGAGAGCTTGGTTTTCTTGGATTTGCTCTGAGAGAAGAGGATGAGGTAAACATTGGTGGCTGCTGCACAGAGAGAAAGAGATAAGAGGATCATGAACCAAGAGTACTCCATTGGATTTGAGGACTAGAACCCAACAAAAGAAGGAAATGATGTCACCTGCTATTGCGATAATGCTTTCCATATTTAGCTATGGCTGAGACATGCTAACTCCCAATCAAATTTATAGACTCTCTTTTTTGTTTGATTTTGGTTTGCACCGATAAATTGATCGTTCCAAACCATTTAGGTACGAGAAAAACAAATAGATTCTTGTACCTCTGAGTCCCATGTAGTGATAGACGTGACCTTCACCGCTTGAACTCCCAAGTAGTTATAGATAGTACCACTTTATCAGTCAATCCTCCGACCTTTGATCTTTGACATTTTATAAGTCAACCCTCTCAGACTCCCATGTAGTGATAGACATGACCTTCACCATCTCTAAGGGCCCTGAGACAAGGAACTCTCATGGAGACAATACAATCATAGGTGCACAAACACACACACACACATACATATATATATTCTTTTGCTAAAATATAATTTTCTTATTGATACCCTCAAGTTGTCAAATAATTTGTAATTTCATTTTTTTTTTTCATTTAATATGATACATAATTTTGTACAATGAGAGTAATAATTTCATTTCACATGTGTATCCAAAAAAATTTGAATGATAATGATCCTTTTGATGATGACATAATTATATGCACGTCACGTTCTAGTTACCTTTTAAAACCATTTCATATACCTATCTTAAGAATTTTTTGAAATAAGACAAGGAAAATTAAATGGTGTCAAGTTCTAAATACATCAATAGAGGTTCCATTTAGATACTCCCTATATATATGTACACAACTATGTCCAATGCAATAGGGATCTGTTAGGTAGGCAATGCCTGACCTTGTAGAGGATTGGATCTTCTCTTCATCCATGCGAGGTTTATTGTACAAATCCACCCCCACTAGGTTGCAATGCGTAGACACCCAGTTTTGTCACTTGCCCTTAGCAATTACAGGATGTGAACTAGTTCTACGCTTTTGATCGGAGGAGAATTCAACCTTTTGAAGTGACATGGACTCAACCTGAAACCCTAATCCAGCCTGAAGCCCTAATTGGATCTAATGCAACCCGGGACCTGATCAAAGTCAAACCATGTTCTATCTCAAGACTCTCGATATTAACTCATTCTACATTGATGAATCAGATCTAAGTACTATCTCACAGTGCGGGAAAGACATGAAAAATGATTTTCGAACATCTCCATGGTTCAATAAGGCAAGATATCTTGTGAATCCTAGTTGACTTTAAGCCAAAAAGGCTCGACACCCATATCGATAGATAATGTTCGAAAAACGATTCCGATGATGTGTGGTGCACAAAAATCAGACTATCGATTCCCCCTGAATCATACCTAGAAGTTAGAAGCCTATGGAGGGCAGGATCAACAACTTTGGGCCCAGGAATCTGGGAAGGAAATATTTCCTTCCCGAGGGCCTATGAGAATATAATATGACCAAGATGCCCTTCCTTTTATGTGGGGCCTCCAATTGTATACATCTTGTACTTGTGGGCCCTTAAAGAAAAGATGCCAATTTTGACAGACCCACTAGATTTCACCTTTTCACCTATCATTCTCATTCCCAACTACCAAGGAGTGTCCAAATGTTGAAGAAATGCCTCTAGCCTTCATTGTTTAGTGTTTTTCATCCTAAGCTTCTCCCAAACCTAAATATTGTCAAAATACTTGTCGATCTTGTCACCTCGATTTGTGTGTCAAGAGTCGGGACACAAGCATCTATTAGGAAGACCGATTTAACCGAGTAGAGTGGGTGCCTAACACATTCCCAATTCCATAACCTGATGCTTATCCTCATCTCTGGATCGGACCAACTTTCGAGCCCTTTCCTTATGGATTGGGCTCACCCATCAAGTCTTATGTCCTAACTGTAGGTGGTGACTCCAAATATAATTTCTCTCAATCCCCAATGTTGGACCATCATCTTTAATATTTTTTTAGAGAACCAAACCCATAAGGAAAACCTAAAAGGCACTGCGAAATAGACTCCCATGTATCTCTAAGTAGAAATACGGTGGTGCGGGCCCATGGATGGCAGAAGAGGGCCAAAGGATCCCGAAAAACCTATGGCCATTACCCTTACACAACAGAACAATCTTACAATTGTGTAGAGGTTCGCCCTCATGCATAAATGGCAATTTGAAGAATAAATTCACGGGTGCAAGCGTATTGACTCTCTTGTTTAGGGAAAAAAAATAAAAAAATAAAAGCATACATGGTTGATATTGAACATTAATGAGATGTATGAAGTCTTACTGTTCAGAGATTAAAAACAAAAATGATCAAACTTGGAGGAATTGAAAAAATGATCGAACTTGGAGAAAAATTAAAACAAAGCAGACGAAAGATGGAGAAAGAAAATGAAGGACGTTTCAGATAATTTGACATCGGCACCTTCCTAAGAATGGTTTCAAGAAATTATTTGTTGTTTATGACGAACAAGAACTTGAAAATTGAATGCACATATTAATGATTAAAAAAAATAAAAGTCAAATTGTAAGTCTACGAAATGTCCTCAATTTTGAAATAAGCATGTAGTAAATTTCTATATGACAATTAGAGGTCAAATTATGAACAACATGGCATAGCTTAGGTCTTCATTATGTAAGAATCAAATTCCACAACAGTCTGAGAACAACAAAAGAGATATACATGAAAGGAGGATCAATATTCCAATAACCAGAAATTAAATTGACTTTTTGAGCCTAAAGATGATAAATGGTCAGCCAGAAAGTTAGCCTGTAGCAAAACATGACAGAAAATAATTCTGTTAAACTGAGGAGTTAAGAGAAAAAAATAAACAATAAGAACTAAAGTCCTTTACGGTATTGAAGTAGACAATCTCTTAGGTATCGTTTTTCTTTTTCACTTTTGTTCACGAAAATGGTTTTGGTTGCATTTCGTATCATCTATGGAGCTTGGTTCTATTAAAAAAAAATTGATAAAAATCAAGAGCCATTTATGTGTTTTAGCCAAAATTGATTTTTAGTTATTTTTGTGCTGAACTTTAATGAGCACGTGTCCCTGCCTCTCTTCTTCATTCAAAAGTGGAGAAGGAGAGTTATAAGGAAGATGGGTGAAGGAAACATCTCTTCACCATTTCTATTAAAAAAAAAAAACCATTTTGCACATAGAGATATAAAACTATTTCTCACAAAAAATAATTTTTGTCAAGTAGTTATCATACCATTTTTATGTTTTGATAAAAAATGGTTTCAATAATGATTTTTGTTAAATAGATAAAAAAGAAAAAATGTTACCAAAGAGGGCCCAAGTAAATAATTATACACAACATGCATAATTTAATGTGCAAAAACACATATATCATTCTCCACCTCACTAAGTGTTTAGATTTTTTTTATATATATATAATTAATATATAGGGAACTTAGGAACACTAACCTCCACACATTTACAATTTTACCCCGTACATGTAATGGATAACAAATTGGATCGACCAATCACAAGTGTAAGCTTAATATTAATTATGTGAACCATTCTCCACGCCAAAAAAACCAATAGGGCCACCATTCAGAAGGACAGAAATTTTAGCAGACACGAGAAGCTGATGGATCCAAGAAATCCATTTTTCAAAGAAGCCAAACTTTCTCAGAACATGGAAGATAAAATTCCATGAGATGGTATCATATACCTTCTAGATATCAATTTTTAATCTCATACATCCTCTTCTCGTGGATGCAAACATCATGTTGGTTAACTCCGATGCCAAAGAAATGTTGGAATGAATAATCTTCCCTTTCTGGAAAGCACCTTGCTCCTCAGAAATTAATTTTGGGAGGACCTTCGACAATCTCAGAGCCAACACTTTAGAAATGATCTTACACAGAAAATTACCTATGCAAAGAGGCCTGAACTTGTCCAAAGAGGACGCACCCTCCACCCTCGGAATCAAAACCAAAAAATCATAATTGATTTCGTAAGGCATGACCCCAGTCATAAAAAACCACCTTACAACGCTACACACATCTGCCGATATAATTTCCCAACAAACCTTATAGAAAGCTCCAGGGACTCATCCGGCCCAAGGGCACTATCTTGATCAAGCTCCCACATTGCACCCTTAATTTTAGCCTCGGAAGGCATCCCATTCAATCGCCCCTATCACACTCCCCCAAGACATTTAGAATACATTGCAATAAATCCAAATGATCGACAAGAGGAATACCTTTGTGAAAATTTTCGTAGTAACCCGTGACATACTCCTCAATCTGCGCCTTATCAGATATCAGCTCCTCATCTTCATTTTTCAAAACTCGAATGGAATTCTTCATTCTCCTCATCTTAATTGAGATATGAAAAAATTTAGAGCATTTGTCCCCTGCTACCTCCACCTGATACGAGATTTATCTGCCCACAATTTTTCATAATTTTCAAGGGCCTTTAGATACATAGTTTTTGCATCTGCTTCTTTGGCAAACACTGCATCATTCAGACCATTCCTCTCAATATCCTACTGAACCTCCTCCATGCCCTTTTTTGCCTCTTCCAACTCCAAATTGAAATTTAGAAAACTTTGTTTCACCCAGGATCACAAGATCCCCTTCAATCTTTTTAATTTCTGAGCCACCACATACATAGACGACACCGAAATATCTCCATCCCCGGACCTCTTAACAGTGATTAAGAAATCATCATGATCTGCCCAGAATCTTTGGAACCTAAAAGGACAATTCCTTGGCCTCTTCACAGCCTCAGACACCACCAGAATAGGAGCGTGATCAGAAGCCACCCTTTGCAAAACAAACTAGTGACACTCCTGGAACAGTGATATCCAAGCGTCATTACAAAAACTCTTATCTAACACAGCAGCCACATCCCCCCTTTATCCTATTATTGGTCCAGATAAGTTTTTGGCCCTGAGAAGGAACTTGAATCAATGAACACGTGTCCACAGTAGCTCCAAAATCACCCAAAACCAACCATGGGGCATTAACCCCAGATGGGCAACAACCAAATCAGCCCACAACACCCTTCTATTAGCTCTCAAGCATTTTTCATGCACCACAGTTAAGACAATTCTATCGTACATCCACATAACAGAAAGGGATATAAATTGCTCCGAGGACGCCATCACCATAAGTTTCCTTACTCTTCTACACCAAATCAGCCATAAATTAGGAATGCTTCCATCTCTCTCATTATGAATAAATTCTGAATCAAACCCTAGCTTATTAAAAAACATCTTTGGAAAATCAGCAGTTGCCACCATTGACTCAGTAATACATAGAAAGTCTGGCGGCTTCTCCCTTAAAAAATTCCCTAACGCCAGCCTCATGACGGCCTTCTTCATCCCTCTAATATTCCAAAAGAGGGCTTTCATTTACTATTTTTGTTAAAGCAATACGACCAAACTTTTGCAAAGTCTGCTCCGTATTGGCCACTTGTTTCCCATTATCCTTCCTCCCACGAATACCATCAAATTCCTCCCTCTAACAAAGAGCTCTGTCAATCTGCTCCACCTCACTATGGTTCACCACCACCGTCCCACCATCCACCTGTAAGGGATTAAACGTGGAAAAAACATTATCATACCATTGCACTGGCTAGTCTCTCCCATGCCCGCAACCACCCCGGGACTGAGTCAGCGCATAGCCCCCTCCTCTGCTAGTGTACGAAATAGTAATTGGCTCCCTTCCATCCCTCAAAGCATTTCTGATCTCTACATTAGAGCCCTGGAGATAACGGTCATCCTTAATAAGGGAATCAGTGACAAGCTCCCTATCTATGGAGGAATCATGCTGTGCCTGCTCCACAATAGCCTCTTGGCCATCATCCGCTTCATCAACCGACCCATCCTCCAATCCGCCATTCTAATCCGACCCGTATTCACTTAATTCGTTATCCCCTTCAATGGCTATATCCTCATCAATACCAAAAGGGATATTCCTTTCCATATTCTCTTGCTCACCCAATGGAAGAACAACTTGAATATTGGCAGAGACGGAATTACCACTGGATCTCCTTAAAGGAAGGTAATCCTTCCCTCATATGAAAACGACTCCTGCCCGATTTTGCCCCCTCAGCCACTAGAATCCTCCCCTCTCGTCGACTATCAGATCGAGCACCACCTCCTTCCTCAACGAAAACCGCCCCTGGTATAGACGCTTGATGCTACCTCTCCTCTCTTGCTTTTGCATCCTTCCTTACCCTACAGTCATGGACAGAATGCCCCACTTTTTTGTAGAAACCACACCTGGACAACTGATCCTCATATACAATATTCTATTTAAACTAGAAAATCTCCCTTGTTCCAGGCTGCCTTCTTTCTACCTGAATTTCTTTTGTTCTGTTTGCACCAATATCCATCTCCACTTGGACCCTCGCATAGGTACCCATTGCAGTAGATCGTGTACATCTATCCAGCGCCACAGGTCTCCCTGCCGCCTTGGCCATGGTCCACAAAATCTTCTCATGCCAATATTCCAGTGGCCGGTCAGGAAATTTGATCCAAACCAGCTTAGTACTAACGTTCTTTGCGTGAACATAAAAATCAGGCTTCCATCGTTGGAACCTGATCACCTGGCCTCCAACTCTTGTGGGGCTCCATCTCCACATTGCAACCATGTCGCCCTACCTATTAATGCAAATATGAATCGCAAGAGTCTTTCCTCATACGCATCTTGAGGAACAACAATTTTGGTGCCAGCTCTTGCGTGAATTCTATCATGTAGATCATCCACGTCCCAGTACCAAAGGAGAAGTGAAAACTGTTAATGATGTTATTTGTTGCAGGAAGCTGGGGTTAATGATCAAAATGCTCCTATTCAGCCTATTTTAGAAGTATTTTGGTGTAGACTGCAGTTAAATGGGTAAAGCTAAATATTGATGGAAGCTCGATGGGTAATCCTGGGCATGCAGGTGCGGGTGGAGTTTTTTGGGACCATTGGGGAAGAGTTATGGATTCGTATAAAATTTTTATGGTCACAGGTGTGTTCCAACCAGAGGTGGAAGGACTTATGGTGGGTCTTATACGGGCTCGTGAGTTGGCAATAAACTACTTGTGGGTGGAGACAGACTCCAGTGTGATTACAATTTCATTTCAGCTTAAGAAGATCCCCTGGTTTGCTCTTCAGAGATGGATTTTCCTTCAGCCTTATCTGGAGGGGATCTCTTAGAAGATCACTCATAATTTCAGAGAGGCCAATTCGGTTGCTGATTTTCTGGCTAGAGATACAGCAAAGATAGGGATCTCATGCGCTAATGTTGTCTTTCTTGATCACATTACGGAGCTGATTAGGAGAGATGCAGAAGGAAGACTGAAATATAGGTTTTGATTTGCACTTTCCTCTCCCCTGCTGATGGCAATGCCGAAGGTGGGGGTTAGGGAAGCGATCTTTGTTGGTTTTGTTCTTTTTGTAATGCTGTTTTTCTTTCCCATGTTTTTTTAAATAATATTATCCATTTCTAGCGAAGAAAAAAATTATGTGAACTATTACAGAATACAAGATATATCCAACCCTGACAAACTTCACCTTGACTTGTAAAAGAGAGGTGCTCCTTGGACTAGGTCCATTTATTAGAATAGTCCTAAGGTGCTCCCAGTGACATTTGGGGCATCCTTTGTCTAGAGTTGAAAAGGGAGGTTTGGTAAATTGATCCAGATTAGATGGATTTGAATGAGAACTCTTTGAAGGAGGTCTATCGAGTCCATGGGCGTAGAATGATGGGTTTTATCTAAGTGTGCCAAAGTGCTCCCACAGGAGCTCGGAGCCTATCCTCTTTAGTGTTGAAACAAAATATGAAATGCTACTCTCCATCAATTGAAATCTGTATCTATCTAGGAATGCCTAGACGTTAAACTTATGCTCTATTTTTCTTCTTTTTTAATATGTATACTTGAGGTGATTCTTAGGCTTACTAAGAGAGAGAGGGAGAGAGAGGAAAATCTATGGGAAGCGATATCTGAAAGCCCTCTCATGCACACAGGGGACGATCCTGGAGGTGGCCTCCAGCCGAATAGGGGAAGGCAACTCCGCTTAACAGACTTTTGGAAGCCTCCGTCATCCTTAGAGCAGGCTGCTTCTGATGGGGGAAAGGATCCTCCCCTCCCAGCGATGAAATCCTTTGCCTCCATAGTTGGCTCTGATACTGAAGCATCTGAAAAAGGGGCTTCTCCTGAGAATCCTATTCCAAAATCACATGCTAATGTCGTGGGTAATAGTCCGTCAGTGGTGGATGATCTGCCAGATCCAGTTCATGCAGAAGACTCGACCAAGGTGATCATCCCCCAAGAGGCATACAAGGATCGTTTACATAGGTATCGGTTTTCCCTGATAGGCCGGCTCAATTTTTGGTTGCTTTCTTTGGATGATATTCCCAAAGAAGCACGTGAGAGGTGGAGACTCGAGGGTAAAGTGAAGATGGTGCCCATGGGCAAGGGCTTCACAATTTTTTAGTTTGAATCAGAAGATGATATGCCTTTGATGTGGAGACGAAGTCTGATGAAGATAGGAAATCAGTTTATCAGGTTTCAAAGATGGCATCTAGATTTCAGCATACATGAAAAAATGATCAATAAGGCCCTAGTTTGGGTGCGTTACCTCGATCTTTCGTTGGAATATTGGCACGAGAAGGTATTACTAACATGGCAAAGGCGGTAGGGAGGCCAGTTGGGCTCGACTAACGCACCAGAAATGTAATATATGGAAATTTTGCTCGAGTTTTGGTGGAGATGAGGTGGCGGCCCCAAGGCCTAAAGAAATTCAAGTGGAACGCAGGCAACCTGGGACTACAAACTTATTTGTTTTCAAGCACCAATTGATCTATGAGGACTTATTGGGGATATGTGGTTTCTGCAAAAAAAGGGGACACCAACTGAACGATTGTCGAGAGAAGAAGGCCTATGATGAATGTCAAAACACTTTGGACAAGACTGGGATCCCAGGAGCGGTGTATGGAGAAGATAGAGTCAACTCGGTAACGAGTAACTCACCTGGTCGAGCCATGCCTTCTTTGGAAAGAGATGATCACAATATTTCAAATTCAAATTTGAATATTGCCTCTCATAAATCTTCTTATGCTGAAAGAGGGGAGACAGGTGTATCAACTCCCATAACTGACGTCTCTGGGTTACCTAATGTGGAGGAAGGAGAGATTTTAATTGATTTAATTGATACAAACCCTCAATCTATTCTGCACACTTCGGGTAACTTGGGAGTATATCATGTAGGGGAGAAATCAATTAAGGAAGCTTCTCTTGGTGAGGAGGTGCAGGTTAGGGAAGAAACAAATAAGGAATCCTCCGATTTTGAGTATGAAGAAGTTTCCTCTGACATTGAGGTGGACCAATCCGGCTCTGACTCCAGCTCTGAGGCTGGTTTGGAATCAGACCAGTCTGAAAATTTGAAGGTAGGGGAATTGAACCAAGTTGATCCAACACCTGGTCTGGCTGTGCAACTGGAAAATCGTGTAGTAGCACCTTCTTCTTAGGGTGCGGTGAGGGTTGTCACCTGTGCGAAGAGAACTGGGGCGTTCCTAGGGGGTAATCATGGAGGATTGGCAGGACGGGGTGGTCGTACCTCATCCAATAAGGGCATTTGGCCCCTCTGCAATTTCCATTGAGCAGAATGGAGGTTGCTCATATGGGTGTACACACTGTTGACAAAGAGGCTGCCTTGTTAGAGAAAGGAAAAGAAGTGGGGGAGAGAAGGGTAAGGAGCAACAAAGGTGGTGGTCAGACCTCGAAGTCTGATAGGTCGGAAGGAAAAAACATGTAATCATGCGGATTTTCTATTGGAATATCCAAGATGTTAAGAAAGCAGCAGCCTCCAGGGCACTACAATTTCTTCTCCGTGAGCACTCTCCTAATGTGGTGTGTATAGAGGAACCTATGGTGGATGCGATGTCTTTCCCTTCCAATTTTTTCAATCGGTTGGGTTTCATGGCTGAGCTAATCCATAATTCTCGCTATGACAAAGTGCCAAACCTATGGGTCATTTGGAAAAACTCTCTTCAGAGGCCGGTTGTGCTGCAATCATCTGAGCAGCTGATTACTATTTCGATGAATTGGAATGGTTGTCAAGTATTTATTTCTATGATCCACGCCTCCTATTTTAGGGCGGAGTGCAGTAATTTATGGGTCTAGTTGGGGACTACAGCGACTTTGGCTCTTCCATGGACTGTTGTAGAGGATTTCAACACTACATTGTACTCCCATGAGAAGAAGGGTCCGGGCAGATTTAATATGGGCACTGCGGCTGAATTCCAGGCTATGGTGGACGCATGTGATTTGATTGGCGCTACTTCTCAGGGCGCTAAATGCACTTGGACAAATAATAGACGCAGAGGGCATGTGGCGGCAGTTCTTGATAGATGTTTCTTCAATGCGCAATGGCTGGATGTATTTGGCATTTGTGGGCAGCAGGTTCTCCATAGATCGGTATCGGACCATGCTCCTATTTTTTTCTCCTCTGCGGCGGCTCCCAAACCTCAAAATGCTCCTTTTCTCTTTCAGCATTTTTGGATGGAGGAGGACTCTTTTGAGGATCTGGTGAGGGATGTGTGGTCTAGGGAGGTCAGGGGAGGTCCCATTGGCAGACTCGCTCAAAACCTTAAAGCAATAAAGGGTGCTCTTAAGGGGTGGGCGAGGCAGGTTTTTCCGAATATTGACTTGGCCCTAAAGGAAGCTTCAGAGGGGGTGGAGGAAGTTCAAAAATTCATTGATCAGATGGGGATGTTTGATGTTCTATATGCAAGGGAAGCAGAGGCTAAAACTAGGCTATTGAAAGCAATGGAGATGCATGAAAAGCTTTGGGCTGAGAAGGCTCGATGTAAGTGGGTGAAGTTAGGTGACCGTAACTCAAAGTTTTTCCACTAATCGGTTAAGGTTCGACGTGCAAAAAATTGCATCCATTCTTTGAAAAAACAAGATGGCTCTGTGGTCTCTGAGCCGAGGGAGATGGCGGAGTATGTGGTCCAATACTTTATAGATTTCACAAGGCTGATCATAATGTCCCTCATTTGGAGCTGCTGCATGTCATCCCTAAAGAGGTGAACAAGGAAGATTCCTTAATCTTAGAAGCGATTCCTGGGAGGGAGGAGATTAAGTAGGTAGTTTGGGGATTAGACCCAGATAGCTCGCCTGGCCCTGATGGGTTTCCTGGAGCATTTTTCAAGTAGTGTTAGGAGATAGTAGGTGAAGAATTTTGTGGAGCAGTGATGGCTTTCTTCCGTGGAGGGAAGCTTCCGAATAGGGTAAATAATAGTTTTGTGACTTTAATTCCAAAGGTGGAGGGAGCCGGTTCCTTGGATAAATTTTCGCCTATCTGTATGGCTAATTTCTTTTGCAAGGTCCTATCAAAGATTATGGCAGAGAGGTTGGCTTGTCTTCTTCCCCGCTTGGTGTCAGATGAGCAAGGGGCTTTTCAAAAAGGTAAGATTATCTCTGCAAACATTGGGTTAGCTTCTGAACTGGAAAATTTATTACATACTTCGGTCAGGGGTGGTGGAATGGGAATTAAAGTAGATGTGCAGAAGGCCTATGACACCTTGTCATGGGATTTCCTTTTCAAGGTTCTAAAGAAATTTGGATTCTCTGATGTATAGTTGGGCTGGATTTATGAAATTTTAATTTCTACTAGAATTTCAGTTCTGTTGAATGGTGGTCTAGTTGGTTTCTTTGGAGTGGAGCGTGGCTTGAGTCAACGGGACCCAATCTCCCCAATGCTTTTTATTCTTGTAGAGGAGGTGCTGTGCAGGGGCCTGAATGGTCTATTGAAGGAGGGGAAATTAAAGTCTCTCCCCGGTCCGAGAGGGGTGAGTGTTCCTAGTCATCTGCTATTCGCAGATGACATATTTATCTTCATGAACGCTGCAGCAAAGTGTGTTCTCTATTTAAGAGATTTTCTGTTGAAACACCAAGATTTTTCTAGTCAAAGATTTAACTTGGATAAAAGTAAAATATTCTTTGGTAAAGTTGCGCCTCACCGGAAGAGTTTTATTGCTGATTTGCTGAACATTCCCATTTGTTCTCTACCAACAAGGTATCTTGGGGTAGAGATCTTCAAAGGAGCTGTTAAGAAGGATAGGATTCTACCTCTGATGGACAAGATAAAAGCTCATTTGCAGGGATGGAGGGGCAAGCTGCTATCTATGGCGGGTCGGGTAGAATTGATTCGGTCTGTGATATCAGGCATGCCAATTCACAACTTTTCAGTTTATTGGTGGCCTGAAGCTGTGATCAAAACAGTGGAGAGATGGATGAGAAACTTCCTGTGGTCAGGGAAGATTGACAAAGTGAAGAAAATTTCTGTGAAATGGGAAGAAGTGTGCAGTCCTAAGGCGGAAGGAGGTTTAGGTATCAGAAGAGTAAGGGATGTGAATTGTGCAGGGCTCAGTAAACTTGTGTGGCAAATGAAACATGAAAAAACCGCCTTTAGTAGTTTCTTACGGGCGAGGTTTGTGAATGAAGGAGGAAATCTCAAAAAGGGGTATAAATCCTCCTCTGTGTTAAAAGGTATTGCCAAGATGTGGCACTTTGTCTTTGAAGCTGAGCGTTGGATGGTGGGAAATGGTGAAGATATTTTTTTTTGGCATGATCGATGGTTAGGTCCACTCTCAATTGCAGAGCTCTCTCCTCTCCCTCAATCTCTTTTCCATAACACAAGTAAAGTTGCAGATTTCATTTGGGAGGGTAAGTGGTGTCTCCCCCAGGCCAATTCGGAATTCTTGCACAGCATATTCAAAGAAATCAATAGTGTACCCCTGCCGCTGGGTCAAAGGGATAGATGTTGCTAGTCTCTTTCCTCTTTAGGTGCTTTTTCCTCAAGGTCAGCATGGGAGGCGCTAAGAAAGGATGCACCAAAGGTAGGCTGGGCAAAGGTAGTATGGAGGACTGGTCTGCTGTCTCGCCAATTGGTGTTTGGATGGAGGCTAATGCATAAAAAACTGCCCTGTGACGAGATGGTGAAAAGTAAAGGAGTGCCGCTGCCTTCTAGGTGTGAGCTTTGCTACAAGGCGGAGGAGCTTTTCCAGCATTTGTTCTTGGAGTGTGAAGGTGTTGCCTATATTTGGAGTACCTTCGCTGAGGTTTCCAGGTTTTCATGGCCAAATCAATGGGCAGATTGGGAGGCTCGATGGAGTTTTTGAATGGCTTGGTGGATGATGATTTACATCTAGATCACGACTCAGGGGGAGGAAGATCGCCGGATAGGGGCAGATAACTACACCTTACTGATTTCTGGAAACCTAACTCAAAGGATGCATCGGAAGTGGTTAGAGAAGAAACTGAAGTTCAATCCAAAGAAGATCATGGTACTAAGGTGGATGACAACAGACAGCAGACATCAGAAAAAAAGAGCGGATGGTGTGAAGAAAACTTTTTCTACTATCGTGGGTAAGGCCCTACCATACGTGAAGCAGTTGTCGGAACCAATACATGCTGGGTCACACACCAAGATTATCATCCCTCAGGAGGCATATGAGGAGAGGCTGGAAAAATTCAAGTTTGCTTTGATAGGTCGGGCAAACTTCAGATTTCTGTCTCTGAATGATATTCGTAAAGCTGCAGGAGAGGGATGGAATTTGAAGGGGAGAATTGCCTTGTCTCCTATGGGGAAAGGCTTCATCTTATTCCAGTTTGAGTTGGAAGGAGATATGACTGCCATTTGGAGAAGGAACCTAATCAAGGTTAGAGGAAAATTTATTCGCTTCCAACGTTGGAAACCAGATTTTGATGTGCATGTAGTGAACAACCCAACCAAACTGGTGTGGATCAGATTTTCAGACCTTCCCCTGGAATACTGGCATGAGAAGATCCTATTGACAATGGCCAAGGGGGCAGGAAGACTTGTGGCCCTGGACAGAAGAACCAGATCGGCAACAATGGGGAATTTTGCGCGCGTTTAGGTAGAAGTGATAATTAGGGATAAAAGAGTGGAAGAGTTTCAGGTGGAAAGAAAGCAACAAGGAACGAGAGAGGTTTTTTGGTTTAAACAATTGATCGTATATGAAGATGGGTTAGCCAAATGTGGCTTTTGTAAAAAAATCGGGCACTCTCTGTTCCAATGCAGAGAGAAGAAGGAGGCAGATGCTCGAGATATTGGGGCGGCGGCCATGGTGAATGAAGGTGGTGCAGGGTGAAGATCCAGTGCAGAGGGCGGTGGTTTGGGTGAAGGATTTGTTTCCAATTCAGGTAGAAATCCTACCCATATGTGGCAGCCTCCTACCATATTAAGAAATCTTATTAGGGAGCATAGTTCAATGCCTAAGGAAGGTGTGCAGGGGCAGGGAGATATTCCAATCATTATTCCTTTAGAGAAGTCCACCATTATGGGAACAAATCACAATCACATGGATGCAACTAACAGTATGGAGGGGATTGGATTGGCTTCTACATTCAATGATGAATCTAGGTCGGTGGATGGAGCGGATATGGATCACATATCCGAACCAGGAGAGGAGGCAGAGATAGATCAGCACAGATGCAACTTTCTCATCACAGAAGAGGATGAGGCTCTTGACCGGGAGGTCTATGGCAGGGAGGATCAGATCGATCAAGGTCAGTATGGTGATCTAGAAGATGGTAGGGATGTGAGGTTCGAGCCTCAGCTTGATAATACAAAGACTCATCAGCAGTACAAGGATGGGGCCATGATTGTGTATCATGAAGACGTGGCAGAGGTTGATAGAGCGGCGAGAGTCCTTGAGAACAATATGGAGGGTAGAAGACAGCAAAAGGGGAAATTCATCGCCCTTCATGAGCAGGCTGCTCGAAAGTTTGACAGATTGCCGCTTTTAAAAAAGTGACTATGAAGATTTTATTTTGGAATATTAGAGGAATGAAGAAGAAGGCTGCTAGGTTGGCCTTAGGGAATATTATTATGATGAATTCCCCAGAAATTATTTGCTTAGCTGAACCAATGCTGGAGGTGCAGAAATTTCCAAAGAGATTTTTCAATAATCTTGATTTTGAGCGAATTTTATTCACAATGACAGGCCGGATAAGGTTCCAAATCTGTGGGTGGTTTGGAGAAGGAGCATGCCTAAGCCGCAAGGTGTCTCTTGCTCTGATCAACATATTACCTTACGTGTGCAGTGGCAATCGAACATCTTCGTTGTGTCTTTTATTCATGCTAATTGCTTCAGGGCAGTAAGGAGAGACTTGTGGAATAATTTGGCGACATCGAACCCGGGTCATGGCACCCCCTGGCTGGTGACTGGAGACTTTAATGCTACGCTGTAGGCTCATAAAAAAGAGGTCCAAGATCTTTTAATTTGGGCTCTGCGACAGAGTTCAGGGCGATGGTGGACACCTGCTCCCTTATTCAGATTCCTTCGCAAGGTCGCAAGTATACTTGGACCAATAATAGAAGAAGAGGTAATGTTGTGGCAGTTCTAGATAGAAGCTTCTGCACAGATGCCTGGTTTTCAGTGTTTCATGATTGCCACCAACAGGTGCAATCTAATTGTGCGTCTAACCACTCTCCCCTGTTGGTGGTGTCAGAAGCATCGGTGAAGCCCTCTAATTGTCCTTCAGGTTTCAGAGGTCTTGGACTGATCACGAAAATTTCCTAAAAATTATGAAAGAATCCTGGGATGAATGGATTTCTAGATCGGCTCTCTATATCTTCAGTCAGAAAATTAAAAGACTGAAAATTGTGATTAAGGAGTGGGCTAGGGAAACATTCCCTAATGTGAACTTGGAAAAGGAGGAGGTGCTAAAGGGGTTGGAAGAGATTCAAAAGGAGATAGAGGAGATTGGTATGAACGATCATAATTTTGCTCGAGAAGCTGATGCGAAAACTAAGTACTTGAAGGCGATGGAGGGATATGAAAAATTCTGGGTTGAAAAAACTTGGATTAGATGGAGAATTCAAGGAGATAGAAGCTCGAAATTCTTTCATATGACTGTGAAGGTGAGAAGAATGAAGAATACCATTAGAAATCTGAAAACTGATGCCGGTCAGATCATCACTGAGAAGATGCAGATGGAGGATTTTACTAAGAGCTACTATGAAAACTTTCTCAAAAAATCTACTACTGTTGATCACATGGAAATGCTGGACTGTATTCCGAAGGTTTTGGAGGACATTGATAGATGGAGGATGGATGCGATGCCATCCAATGATGAGATCAAAAGGGCGGTTTGGAACCTTGACCGGGAAAGCTCTCCAGGTCCAGACGGTTTTCCTGGTATGTTCTATAAATTTTGCTGGGTCATAATCTCTAATGATGTTTGTAATGCTATTAGGGGCTTCTTCAGTAAATGCCGAATGCCTTATGGCCTAAATAGCAATTTTTTGGTGTTAATCTCGAAGATCTAAGGGGCAAACTCTTTAGATAAGTTTAGGCCTCTTTGCATGGGCAATTTTTTTCTGTAAAATTGTCTCTAAAATAATGGCTTTAAGACTTTCAGAGGTGATGCCTCGGCTTATTTTGGAGGAGCAAGGAGCATTCCAAAAAGGAAAAATCATTCACTCCAATATCACCCTTGCCTCTGAGTTATCTAATATGATGTTCTCTGCGACTAGAGGGGGTAGCATGGGGGTGAAGATAGATATTCAGAAGGCCTACGGTACAGTTGACTGCGATTTTATTTTCCATATATTGAGAAAGTTTGGGTTTTCAGAGACCTGGATTCGATGGGTGTACCAGATTTTGGTCTCTGCGAAGATCTCAGTAATGTTCAATGGTGGTCCGATTGGATATTTTGGAGTGGAGAGGGGTTTGAGACAAGGGGATCCTATTTCCCCTATGCTGTTATATTGGCTAAAGAGGTTCTCTGCATAGGCTTGAATAAGCTTGTGGAAGAAAATAAATTAAAGCCGATTAAGGGTCCTCGTGGTGTGATTACGCCAGCCCATAGTTTGTTCACTGACGATATCTTCATCTTTGCTAATGCATCTATCAGATATGTCAGACATCTGAAGAAATTTCTTAACATGTACCAGGAATTTTCTGGCCAATTTATCAATTTGGAGAAAAGTAAATTGTTTGTGGGCTCGATCTCTTCTCAGAGAAAGAGGGCTATTATAGAAGAATTGGGGATTTCCCTTTGTACATTTCCTACAAGATACCTGGGGGTGGAGATTTTTAAAGGTAGAATTAAGAAAGATGTTGTGATGCCTATTATAGACAAAGTGAAAGACCGTTTGGCTGGGTGGAAGGGAAAGATGCTATCCGTGGCAGGAAGAGTTGAGCTAGTGAGATCGGTGATTATGAGTATGCCTGGTCATAGTTTTGCTGTGTATTGGTGGTCGTCGTCGTAAATTACAACTCTGGAGAGATGGATGCGTAATTTTGTCTGGTCAAGAGAGATAGATGCCACAAAAAAAATTGTTGTTAATTGGGACCAATGTTGTAAGCCTAAGGAGGAAGGGGGGTTAGGATTGAGAAGATTGACAGATGTGAATGCTCTATAAGACAGCATGGCATATCAAGCATGAAAAATCCTTGGCCAGTAGATTCTTGAGAGCTAGATTCCTAAACAAACAGGGATTACCTAAGAAGGGATATAGTGCTTCTTCCATATGGCCTGGCATTAGAAAATTTTGGAACTTTATTTCTTCTAAGGAAAGATGGGTCGTTGGTGATGGTCGCTCCATTAAATTTTGGTAGGATAATTGGGTGGGTGGCTTTGCGCTAGAAGAGTGTGTGGAAGATGTGGATAGTTCGATGCTTGATGGAAAGGTGGAACAAACCTGTGGTAAACTCATGCTTTATGACAGATGTTTATAATGATGTTTTGCAAATTAAATTCCCAAATTATGAGTGTGCTGACCGATGTGTTTGGAGCCTTTCTTATGATGGGAATTTTAATTTGAAATCTGCGTGGGAGGATATTAGAGAAAAAAAGCCGATTGCTCCCTAGGCTTCGCTCATTTGGTGTAAGAAGCAACAACCTCGGGACTCGTCTCTTGCTTGGATGGTGCTTCATGGAAAGGTTCCTACTGATGAAATGGTGAAAAAGAAAGCGGTGCCTCTTGCTTCTAGATGTGTTCTTTGTAAGGCAGCAGAAGAGACAATGCAACATTTATTCATAGCGTGCCATTTTTCCGATGAAATCTGGAATGATTTATATCAGTGTTTTAATCTTAGATGGAGTGCCCAGGTTTCTACTTTGGAGCTCGTCCAATGGTGGAAAAGAAACATTAAAAATGTGAGCTGCAAGGAGGCGTGGACCATGTGGTTTGGTATTGTTATAGATCTCCTGTGGAGGGAAATAAATAATAGAATCTATGAGGGTGTGGAGTGGATAACAAAATACATCTCGCTCATGGTGACTGAAGAAATAAGAAGAAACACTCCTATAGTAAAGGGAGTTAATTCCATGGTAGACCTGATGTGTTGCAAACGCTTGGGATTATCTATTTCGTCGAGGCATTTTGGAGGTTTACTAGTGCAAACCCCCCATCAATTGGATCAAATTTAACTTTGATGGGAGCTCTTTGGGAAATCCTGGGCACGCTGGAGCAGGAGGAATCTCTCGTGATCACTTTGGTAAAGTTCTATGCTCATATAAAAAATATATGGGAGTGACAGGGGTATTTGAGGCTGAAGTAGAGGGGCTGATGGAGGGTCTGATGAGGGCCAAGGACATGGACATTCAACGTTTGTGGATTGAATCAGACTCGGGTGCTGTTGTGTCTCTGATCCAGCAAGGGAAGATTCCTTGGTTTGCTCTGCAAAGGTGGATATATCTCTAGACTTACATGAGAAAAATTTCTTAGAAAATTACTCACAATTACAGAGAGGAGAACTCGGTGGCAGACTTCTTGGCAAGAGATGCGGCTAAGAGCAGTACTTCAAGAGTTGATGTGAACTTGCCGCCCCACATAGGGGACTTTCTTTCTAGAGATGCCGAGGGTAGACCAAATTATAGATTCCCTTAGCGCTTTTCCTTTTCTCCTGCTGATGGCAATGCCGAAGGTGGGAGGATAGGGAGGCTGAGGGTTTTTCTTTTGCTTGGTTGTTGGCTGTAATTGCTTTTTTTTTTTTTTTCCTTTTTTTCATCTTATGAAATAAATTTTTAGCAAAAAATAATGGGCAGATTTTCCAGAGTATGTTACATGGTGGACCCAACGGTCTAGCGCTACTGGCATATCTCAAGCATGGCTGGTGGGTTTGATCCTTTTGCCCTACTTTATGTGGATGGAGAGAAACTCAAGGAGGTTCAAGGGAAAGCATCAATCTTATGGCCAGATTTTCTCTACAATTATGGAGGAAGTCAAAAGGCGTGGGCCAGGGAAACAGGACAGAATTAAATCTCGTCTGGATACAGAGAGATGCAATAATCTGAATATAGTAGTGCAAAGAAGAAGGATCAAGGGAGTACGAGAAGTTTTTTGGCTTCCTCCAATGGTAGGATGGTGGAAATTAAACTGTGATCGCTCGTCTTTGGGGAATCCATGGAATGCAGGAGTAGGTGATGTAGTAAGAGATAGCAATGCTTGGGTAGTTTTATCTTTCAGCTCCTTTTTAGGTAAAGCAACGAGTTTCCAAGCTGAATTCCATGCTTTGATGGAGGGAATTGATAGAGCGAGAGAGAAGAAGTGTGAAGCTTTGTGGATTGAATGTGATTCGGTATCAGTAGTCATTATGATGCAAAGAGGGCTGATCCCATGGTTTGTATGGTAGAACTGGTCTACTCTCATTTCCAACCTCAGGGATATACTTTGGAAAATCACGCGTTGCTATCGGGAAGCCAATCCGATAGCAGATTTTTTTGGCACAATTGGCAGCAAAGAAAGAGACATCTTCATCTAATGTCGTGTGGCCTCCAGAGGTACATCATTTCTTATCGGATGACGCGATGGGAAGATCGCGGTTCAGATTCTATTAATCTGATTTTTTCCTCCTTATATTGCCTAGTTTCCTCCTGCTGCTGATGACAATGCCGAAGGTGGAGGAGGGTCCTAGGGTTGTGATTGTATGCTTTTGATTTGTTTTTCTCCCCTTGTTCTTCCTTCCCTTGTACAGTTTTTTTTTGTCTTTTTAATATTCAAGACCTTTTAGTGAATATATATATATATATATACTTGCTGACTTTTAGCAAAAAAAATCCCTTTAATATATATATATATATTAATAGGATTATAAACAACCGCAAGGTGATGTCCGCCACACAACAAAGGAAAACTTTGTCCAATATTAATAGGATTATAAACAACTTTTAGGGTAATGAACCCATAAATATTACAAAATAAATCCAAGAAAAAATATTCATGTATATCTAACCAGTTCAATTCATCACACACTTGATGAGCTAATTTTTTCTTTTTCTTTTTTCTTCTTTTATCAACGATAGCCAAATATTTTATTCAAAAACACTAGAACAGGATAAACCCAATCTAGGAAAATTGTTTATGGAGAAAGCAGGTGGGAAAAGCCACCAAATCCGAGAATTACGAAGAGTACCAATATCATCAACTACAATCCTAGCAGCCCAATCAAGCGAAGATACACCAAAAACTAAACTAATAGAGATTTCAAGGAGGCGAATCGATCCAATGGAAGATCACCCACTGTTTCAGGGAGACGAATCCTATGGCGGATTATTTGGCAAAACAAGCATCGAAGACTGGAATATCTAATACTTTTGCGTCTTTGCCAAATCATGTTTTTGATGAGGTGGCATGGGATGCTATGGCCAGACCTCATACAGATTTTCATAGTACTTTCTAGTTTGTTGATCCCTCCTAATGGTCATGCCAAAGGTGGGGTTCCACGTATCAGAAGTGTTGAGAATGTTATTTGTTTTTAGCTGGTTTCCTTTGGTTCAGTTTTTTTAATAAGATTGATCTTTTTAGCCAATATGTATATATATATATATAAACTCATCATTATTTGTATAATTATTTTTAAGGAAAGAAGTTTATGTGGGGGAGCATGGCCTTTGCGCCTAGACACGTGAGGGGGGGGATGATGATCAGAATCTCCCCAATGGAATGGAAAATGACATTTATGTGGATGTTTTCTCGTTCGCTTCCATTTCCCATCATGCACACGCATGATCGGCACTCCCCCACAAGAAACACTATCCTTTTTAGTCTTATCTTATTATTTTTTCTATTCTTTTCTTTTTTATCTAAGTAGAAATAATTTCTATGTAAATCTGAGTGTAAACCTTAATGGATCAATTTTTCTGAACCCTTGGTGAATGGAAATCTGTTCACCAAGGGGGGGATCTAGGCTACTTGAGGGGTTTTTTTCTCGGGGGGGTGGAAGGAGGCCACACTTCCAACCCCTCGATCGCATGGTGATGTTAACCACACAACAAGAGAAAACTCTGTCCAACTCATCACACACTTGGTGAGATTTTCTTTTTCTTATTATTTAATATATCATTTGATCAACAACAACAAAATGATTTTTTTTTTTCAAAAAAGACCAGGACTAGAAAAATTGCTTACAAATAAAGGAGGTGGACAAAACCACCAAATCCGAGAATTACAAAGAGCAACAATGTCATCAACTACAATCCTAGCAGCCCAATAGAGGGGCGAAACACAAAAACAGAACTAATAGAATTAACATCACTAGATTGATGATAATATCTTATTTCGGTCCTACTAAAGCAACATGGTAAAAGATGTGATCCCCACTTAATATTAGTGATGATTAAGCTTAATTTCCTCTAATTACTTGGCCCTTTGGGACACCTGGGCCCACAATGGGGTTTTCATTGCCCATGTGAACTCCTGCTTCTCTGACATGTCAACATCTTATCCATCCACGGGCACCCATTTGTAACTTGTGATAAAATTTGCCAAAAAGTACTCCAAATGCAATGTCCCCAACCCAAGTCCAGGGCAAATCCTCCTCCCTGCACTAAATGGCATCATCTTAATTTCCCTACTCCCTGTGATATCAACTGCTTCCCCTTCTTCACCCAAGAACCTCCCTGCCATAAACTCCATAGAATCTTTCCAAACTTGTGGGTCCCTCGCCATATCTGCCACCGTAAAATTCACAATAGTTTTCTTGGGAATGAGATAGCCATTCAACACAATATCTTCTTCCACAATTCGTGGCAGCACAAAGTGGGTAGGTGGGTTTAACCTCAGCGTTTCTAATACCACTGCCTTCAGATATGGCATCTTCTGCAAATCCTCTTCTTTGATCTCTTCGTCTGAATTCACAACCTCTTGGATTTCAGAATAAAGTTTTTCTTGGATAGTTTGGTCCTTCACAAGGTGGGCCATGAGCCATTCAAACACAGTTGATACTGTGTCACTCCCTGCATCCATGAGTTCACAGATGAGAAGCACTATTTCTTCATCATTTATCTTTCTTCCTCCTTCATCTTTGAATTAGAGATCGAAGAGTGAATCAATGTAGGCGAAAAAATTCTCATCTTGGTTTTGTTGTTTGATCTTCTCCTTTGGTTCTCGACGGGATTGGATCAAAGGAAGTAAAGCAGATATTTGTTTGCGGCGAATATCAATCAACTGTTTTCTGAAGATGAATCTCGCGAAGGTGGGGAACGTGTGGAACATAGAAAGTGTTTTGTAATTGGCTACGACATTCCCTTCTATTTCCATAATATCTTTGATGACTTTCTCATCAAGTTTCTCACCAAAGCACATGAAAAGCAACAAAGAAAACATGGCATATCGGAAGGGTTCTACCACTTGCACAGGCTCGCCTGAGTCAACATGGTATTTGAGTAACGAATCAGTTATTTCCAAGAACCATAAGCGGGCGGGACCAAAACACTTATACCGAGAAGGGATAAGAAGTGCGGAAGTGAGGTTACGACGGAGGAACCTCCAACGGGCACCAGAGGAGGAACCAGTATCTGAATTGGTGTTTCTAAAGATGCAGCTGGGTGTGACAGCTCCTGGGCGGTAGCTAAAGGCGGCACCATTCTGGATTAGAGCTTGATGGGCTAATGAATGGCTGGAAATGAATACTGAGAGGCTAGGGCCAATGCGGATGGCGATGATTGGTCTGTATTTATAGGAGAGTTCACGGACGAATGATTCGGCATCGTTTAACAATCTTTTGAGCAAGAAGATGCTGCCTACTATGGGCAGTGAAGGAGGGCCTGGTGGTAAAGAGAGTTTGGTTTTCTTGTATTTGCTCTGAGAGAAGAGGATGAGGAAAACATTGGTGGCTGCTGCACAGAGACAAAGAGATAAGATGATCATGAACCAAGAGTGCTCCATTGGATTTGGAGGACTAGAACCCAAAAAAAAGAAGGAAATGAAGTAGCTAGCTATTGTGATAATGCTTTCCTTTACTTTAGCTATGGCTGAGACATGCAGGAGTGTTTGTGCATGGGAGTGTCAGTTCTCGAGCAAATTTGAGCAAATCCACCAAATACTCACTGTAGATGACTTGTAGAAGATTTTCCAACATGTTCCATCAAGATTTGCAAGTGGAATGACAAAAAAATTCAATCCCAAATGTTTGGTGTCAAAATCCAAGGTTTTGATCAACTTTGTTTGATTGAAATTTGGTATTCAAGTAAAAGGATTGTAAGAGTTTCAGCACTATGAAACCTAATCATCGAAACATGTTGAGATTTCGACCTAAACTTGAAAGTTCTGATCGAAATTTTGCATGCTTATAGGGTTGACACTCATTTTGAAAAGTCAAAACAAAAAAATTTCATAACTTTGAACCATGTAGTGAGAAGTGATATGGTGCAATTTATATTTTTATAGGCATTACGAGACAACAATGAGGCAAAAGTGAATTGGTTGACATAACGAAGGCATGGTGCAAAGTGGAATGGCAGAATGGAATTGATAAGATCCCGGGTCACAAAACCCTACATTGGAATTTCTATGGGCCCGCCCAAGTGAATAAAATTTCCAAATATAAGCAATGGCAATCCTGTAATTAAATTGAAGTTTTTAACAACTTTTAGGAAAGATTGTTAAAGATGCGACCCAATTGAAAACAAATGTTTAAGTAGGGGTATTTCTGGAAATTAAAAATGAAACGAGAATAACATGGAATCAAGGTTCAAGAATCAGGGGCTTGTTTGTAATTTATGGTAGTTGCCTTGCCTTAGTATTAATTAGACAAACAACTCCATCTTCAACCTCCTGACCCCAAACACAACTTGTGGCAAAGGGCACTTCCTGATCTACTCAGCCTCTCAATCAATGCGCCAAATCACAGTAAAGTTTAAGGGCAGGTTCGAAATCCATTCCTCTATCAAACCAACACCAAGAACAAACCAAGGAAACAACATCAATCTCTGATTTCGTTCTTAGTACAGAGGAAGCTTTCAGAGCTTTCAAGTATGATTTCCTATGGTTCAGGTCACCCTCCTGTGTAGAAGCAAATTTCCAAATATCAGCCCACAACTTGAAGGAACTGTGGAGTTCTAGCAATCTGTTTTACAACTAGGGAGGTTAATCACCGAAGAAATATGGAAAAGGAAGAAGCAGGAGAGGTTACTTGAAAGAAGGAAGCTCTAACCCAGTTGGGAGAAAGAGAGAGAGGAGAGAAGGTAACACACTCTACCATGTGGAACCAATCTCAACTTTCAAATCACTATTCAATTCTATCTTCAATTGTTGGAAGGCCTTGCTTATCCCATACAATCTCTAAAACAGTGGTAGAGTTTGAAACAAACTCCATTCTTACCTATTGACTTGCTAAACAAAAATAAAAATTTAATAAACATCAAATGACAAATATAAGTCGAAATATATAAATAAAACCCTACCAACCCACTAACACCCAACTGTGGCTGTACTGGATGATTTTGGTTTGGAGTCTTTCATTTTTTACTCCTATTTTTGAAACAAAATTATTTTCTTGACTGGCTAGGGGTTTTACTAATTTGAAACATGAAATCATTTACCTTCTTTTCGGTGGTCAATGGCTGTAGTCTGTAAAATTATCCTTCGTAAACATATGGCTATAGTCATCCAGCTAATGCAAATCTTGGGTGCATACCTGCTGTTATTTTTGGAGTGGCAAGGTACCTTTTTATTATCCTGTTAGTTTTGCAGGAATTGTTTAGAAAACCCCTAATGTGTATTAGTCTGCAGAAAAGTTGCCAGAGGTTAGGACTTCGCTGAGCCCAGGGGGACCCAAGGAAGACAAGAGCCTTTCAGAGTTCCAGTTTGTTGGTGTATGATGTCTTGTATTCCGTCGCAATTTAATCCAGGGAGTACTGGTGCAGCACCTAGACAGGCAGCACCGGATTAGGGTTTTTTTGCTATATATATTTGTAGAGAGGGTTTCTTTCTCTGTAATGCAAACAATACTGAGAGGTGTGAGGACGAGTGCTGTAACCCTATTCTCCATTGATAGTGAAGCAGGATCTCATCTTACTGGGGATGTAGGCAACCTTGCCGAACATCGTAAAATCCATGTGCATTGTTTGTTTTGTTTTTCCATTATCTTCTGCATCGTTTTAGGGTTGCGTTTCAACAAATTGGTATCAGAGCTCTAGGTTTCCGTTTTCTAGGATTTAATATCACGATGGCAGGGAAGGGATCGAATGTCAAGTATGACATCGAGAGGTTTAATGGGAAGAACAATTTCACCCTCTGGCGTCAAAGGATGAAGGATCTTCTGATACAGCAGGGTTTGGCGAAAACGTTGTTGGGGAAGTTAAAGAAACCTGCAAAAATTACTGACGAAGATTGGGAAGAGATGGAGGAAAAGGTAGTAAGTGTTATTCGATTAAATCTTTCTGATGATGCCCTACAATATGTTGTGGGTATCGAATCTGCATCGCAGTTTTGGACGAAACTTGAAAGCATCTACATGATGAAGTCCTTAACGAACAAGTTGTTCATGACGAAGCAATTGTATTTTCTATAGATGGAGGAAGGTACGGATCTATTAGAGCATCTTAACATGTTCAATCAGATCGTAAGTAAACTTGCAAACTTGGAGATTAAGATCGATGATGAAGACAAGGCATTACTATTGCTGTCATCGCTCCCAGAATCATATGATCACCTAGTAACGACTCTCTTGTAAGGGAAGGAGACCCTTGAGATGGATGAAGTCACAGCTGCCCTCATGTCCAATGATACAAGGAAGAAGGCTAGTAGTACGAAATCTCAAGGAGAAGGTTTTTTCGGAGGTGACAAGGAGCAGGAAAGAGGGAGATCAAATCAGAAGGGATCTGGGAAAAGTCGATCGAAATCAAAAGGGGCAAAGACAAAGGTCTCTTGTTACTATTGCAAGAAGGAAGGTCATCTGAAGAGAGAGTGCTTGAAGAGGAAGGCGGACTTAAAGAAGAAAGGTGTAGATAAGGCATCTGAGAAAGCTAGCGTGGCTGACAGTTCAAATGGAGATGATGGAGATGTACTCTCTATATCATCAGGTAAGAATCAACCTTCTGATTCTTGGATTTTAGATTCTGGATGTTCATATCACATGTGTCCACATAAAGATTGGTTTGGTACATATCAACCATATAATGGTGGGTCTATCCTAACGGAGAATGATGCCGTATGCAAGACCATTAGGATAGGCACTATCAAAATCAAGATGTTTGATGGGATAGTAAGAACCTTAGTAGATGTGAGACATGTACCAGAATTAAGGAAAAACTTAATATCTTTGGGGGCACTTGACTCAAATGGCTGCAAGTACATAGCAGAAGGTGGAGTTCTCAAAGTTATTAAGGGTGTAATGATTGTCATGAAAGGACAGCTAGCAGGAAACCTATACAGACTCATAGGGAGTATAGTTATAGGTGAAGCATCTGTGACTACAGATGCAGTATTTGATACAGATGATACCTATCTGTGGCATATGTGGTTAGGGCATATGGGAGAAAGAGGATTGATGGAGCTTCATAAAAGGAAAATGTTGAAGGGAGTAAAAACTTGTAAACTGAACTTCTGCAAGTATTGTATGTTTGGAAAACAGTGCAAAGTTAGTTTCAAAACTGCAAAACATAAGAGTAAAGGGGTGCTTGATTATGTACACAGCGATGTATGGGGTCCTCCAACAACAAAATCTAAAGGTGGGGCAGAATATTTCGTGACCTTTGTTGATGATTACTCAAGGAAAGTCTAGATCTACTTCATGAAGCATAAAAGTGAGGTATTCATTAAATTTAAGGAATGGAAGGCTGAGGTAGAAAGGAAGACAGGAAAGAAAATTAAATACTTGAGAACAAATAATGGAGGAGAGTACACATACAAGCCATTTCTAGAATTGTGCAAAGCTGAAAGAATTACACGTCACTTCACGGTTCCAAAGACACCATAGGAAAATGGTGTAGCTGAAAGGATGAACAGAACACTTCTAGAAAGAGCTCAGAGTGTGAGGCTGAATGCAGGGTTCAGCAAGAGATTTTGGGCAGAAGCAGTGAACATGGCATGTTTCCTCATCAATAGGTCTCCATCAAAGGCGATTGATTGTAAAATTCCTCAAGAGGTATGGACAGGAAAAGCAGTAGATTATTCTATTCTAAAAATATTTGGTTGTCTAGCCTTTGCCCATGTTGAGAGTGAGCAGCGTTCCAAGTTAGACTCAAAGTCTAAGCAATGTATCTTTCTTGGTTTTAAGAACGGTGTAAAGGGATTCAAGTTGTGGGATCTAAGTTCACAGAAATTTATGGTTAGCAGAGACGTTGTGTTTGATGAGTCTCATATAGTGAAGTCAAATTACAATTCACAAGCAGTTGATGAAAATAAAGAAGGTTCTACTGTGCAGGTGGAGTTAGGTGAGTTAGAAACAACAAGAGAGAATGAGTCATCAAGTGACTTACCAAGACAACAGGAAGCAGTAGAAGTTCCCTATACTGTGGCAAAGGGTAAAGGGAAGCGTACTCACAAAACACCTATGAGATACGGGTTTGAGGACATGGTTGCCTATGCCCTCACTGTAGGTACAGGTGATCCATCTTCCTACCATGATGCTTTGAGTGATGCACAACATGATAAATGGATGACAGCTATGATGGAGGAAATGGAATCTCTACAGAAGAACAAGACTTGGGAGATTGTGGAAAAACCCAAGGGAAGAAAAATCATTGGGTGTAAATGGATCTTTCGTAAGAAAGAGGCAGCATCTGAGAAGGAGCGTGAAAGGTATAAGGCCAGACTTGTAGCCAAGGGCTATGCACAGAAGGAGGGGATAGACTACAATGAAATATTCTCTCCGGTGGTGAAACACACTTCGATCAGGGTATTACTTGCTTTGGTGGCCATGTATGATTTAGAACTTGAACAACTTGATGTAAAAACTGCATTTCTTCATGGTGACTTGGAAGAACAGATTTACATGGAACATCCTGAAGGTTTCAAGGTGCAGGGAAAGGAAGACCATGTTTGTTTGCTTAAGAGGTCGCTTTATGGCCTTAAGTAATCTCCTAAGCAGTGGTACAAGCGCTTTGATTCCCACATGATGAAGATTGGTTACACAAGAAGTAAGTATGATTGTGTTTATTATAAAGTATCAAGTGATAATTCCATTATTTTGTTGATGCTTTATGTTGATGACATGCTCATTGCTGCAAAGAACAAACATGATATAGTCTCTTTGAAGTCTTTGTTGAGTGCTGAATTTGAGATGAAGGATCTTGGTGCCACTAAGAAGATCCTTGGCATGGAAATCCTTAGAGATAGAAATGCAAGTAAACTTTGGGTAACTCAGAAGAGGTATATTGAAAAGGTGCTAGAGCGTTTCAATATGGAAAAGGCTAAGCCGGTTAGCACTTCGTTAGCTAGCCACTTCAAGTTATCTGAAAGGGAATGCCCTACAACACATGAGGAGGTAGAGCAGATGTCTCAAGTTCCTTATGCTAGCGCAGTTGGGAGTCTCATGTATGCTATGGTTTGTAGCAGGCCGGATTTGTCTCATGCAGTCAGTGTTGTTAGCAGATACATGAGTAATCCAGGGAAGGAGCATTGGAATGCAATTAAGTGGATCTTCAGATATTTGGGCAAGACTAAAGATATAGGTATTATGTTCAGTGGCAAGGGAAGTTCTACAGAATTGGCAGGTTATGTTGATTCTGACTATTCTGGTGATTTAGACAAGAGGAGGTCTACTACAGGGTAAGTGTTTACGTTAGCTGGTGGACCTATATCATGGAGGGCGATGCTTCAGTCTACAATTGCATTGTCCACTACAGAGGCAGAGTACATGGCAGCAATTGAGGCTGCCAAGGAAGGAGTCTAGTTGGCTAGACTGGTTCATGAGTTGGGGTTGGAGCAAGGAGGTACAGTGTTATATTGTGATAGTCAGAGTGCCATACTTCTTGCAAAGAATCAGGTGTTTCATGCAAGGACAAAGCATATTGATGTGAGATTTCATAGGATCAGGGAGCTTGTGTCAGAAGGCAGTATTCACTTGAGAAAAATTCATACAGATCTCAATCCTGCAGATATGTTTACAAAGACAGTTACTACAGAGAAGTTCGAGTCCTGTTTGGACTTGATTAATATTACTCATTGTTGAAGATGAGGGACGCACCAAACAAGTGCGGGTTTTTACCTCTAATGAGGTACAATGATGAAGACGTCTACAAGTTATCTTTACAGGAGGCTCGACAGAATTCAAGCCAAGGTGGAGATTGTTGGTGTATGATGTCTTGTATTCAGTCGCAGTTTAATCCAGGGAGTACTGGTGCAGCACCTAGACAGGCAGCACCGGATTAGGGTTTTTTCGCTATATATATTTGTAGAGAGGGTTTCTTTCTCTGTAATGCAAGCAATACTGAGAGGTGCGAGGACGAGCGTTGTAACCCTATTCTACATTGATAGTAAAGCAGGATCTCATCTCACCGGGGACGTAGGCAACCTTGCCGAACCTTGTAAAATCCATGTGCATTGTTTGTTTTGTTTTTCCATTATCTTCTGCATCATTTTAGGGTTGCGTTTCAACACAGTTGGAGTTGATTCAGCTTGCAGCCCAGCTCAATGGTGACCATGTTCTGAATACTTACCCAGACATTGGCAATAGCATGACAGTGGCTGAAGCCAACCGGTATGCTGAGGATACGGTGGCCAGGTTTTTGGAAGCTGGAAGAGCTGCCTTAAGGGCTGGAGCTAATGAGTCTGCCATTGTTACCATGAGACCTGCTCTCACAAGTCGAACCACCGGTCGAGTCTACGAGTCCCAGATTCAGAGTCATTGATGACCCCACCATTATTATCATTAATCTGATCAATGTAAATATGATATACAAATCAACAAATGGTTCTGTACTATATTTGGAAGTTGCTTTACTTTTGTTTTGGCTTCTGAATAAACAAACTGGTCAATCCTAGAGTGCCCAAATATTCTGAAGTTTAGTGTGGCCCGCGAGTAAGGACTTTGAATTTGGTATTGTTTATACTCTCAGTCATACTCTCGTAGCATGATTTCAAGGATTAGGTGGTCTCAATTTTTGTCAAATTTAAATAATAAACAAAAGTTTTACCACCCATAAATACAAAATATGACAATGGCATTGTACGGCTCACTTGTTTCATCTGATCTGGTTTTGATCTTGTACACCCGTTTGGTGCCAATGGCAGTTTTACTAGGAGGCAAGTGGACTAAGTCCCATCACTACAAAAAAAAGTGGTCTATGCCGGCGTTTTAAATGCCGCCGTAGAGTGTGCAAATGCCGCTATGTCTATGGCAGCGTTTATAGAAAATGCCACCCAAACGCCACTATATCCACCGCTGCAAAAGAACTATGGCGTATTTTGCAAACGCCGCCGTAAAATCTCTTCCGCGGCATTTATTTATAAACGCCACTAAAATACTTCGGCGGCATTTATTTATAAATGCCACTACAATATTATGTACAACGGCGTTTATTGTAATGCCACTATCATGTTACATTCGCCTTTATAAGAAGGCATTCCAGCGCTGTTAACTAATGAACGGGGGTGCATATAGTGGCGTTTATTACTAAACGCCATGAAATATAATATATATATATTTTTAATAAATGAAAATATAGTGGCGTGTGTTAGTAAACGGCTAAACGCCACTATAAGAAGTGTTTTTTTATTTTAAAACAAAAGACCTATAGTGGCATTTATTAGTAAAAGCTGCTAAATTTTTTTTTTCTTTTAATTACATATTATTATTTATTTATCTCATTATGTAACCTGTTGAAGCAATGCTTACATTCTTTGTTTTCATCCTGGATATCATAAAAAAATTGATAGATTTTCACAAGACAATACACAAGAATCTGATAAATGGCTATCCATTCCATACAAAAGTTCAATTGGAACAAAACAAACCATATTGTCATCATGGAGACAAAAAAATCCCATATCCATAGTAACATAGTAACATAATAAGTTTTTCAAAATAAAAGTTCACAAGTCATGGTAGCTAGGTCAATCCTCAAGTCGATAAGTAGAAGACAAAATCCATGCAAGTACCTGGAAAAATAAAAAAATACTAGTCAACTTCTTGTTAAAGATATATAAAAGTTCCATACATTTCACAAGTAGCAATTGTTCACAAGTAGGTTTCTATTTTTTAGTTTTGTTACATAAGGATGTTACCATCCTTATCAGATTACATAGTTAATATAATTTATCTTGTGAAAGTGTGTGATTTGTGAGCTCATCTCCCATACCCTCCTCATTTTTCTCTTCTTTTTTATTCATTTTAGTGTTCAAAGTACTATTCACAATCCTAGAAAATAAAATAATTCCATATGTTGTTGAAAATTCCAAGTTCATGATCAATGTTGAAGAATCCCAAGGTTTGGGACTATTCGAGCTTACATCTATTAAAAGACTTTTTGGTGTTTTTACCTTGTTAGTCTTAAATCTATTAAATTACATTGGTTTAAAAGCAAGTTGATGGCAGCCATGGTTTTAAGTATCGGTGCGTATCGTGTCGTATCGGCCGATACGTATCCGTATCGATAGGCATCGGCACGATACATACCGATACGCTACGGGGAATTTTGGGCCTCTTTTTGTATATTGGTGTATCGTACGTATTGTATCGTGTCGTACCGTATCGGTATCGATACGTACAATACTCTACGATACGAACTTTTGAAAATCTGAAAATTCCTGAGAGTATCGGTACCGTATCGGTATGTATCGAAGGTATCGTGTAGTATCGAGCCGTATCGTACTGATACGGTATGATACGGCTACTAAAGTGTGAATTTTTTATTGTTTGAAACAAACACTTCACATTCTCACCAACAGTTTTCTATATTTTGCTTCTTTCTTCCCCTTTGATTCACACACATTTTTGGAGACTCAAATGGTAGATTGAAAAAAACATTGTGGAAGTGAATGGCTCAAAGGAGAGAAACATAGTCCAAGAAGAATCTTGAAGGCTTGAACTTGGAAGTTGAAACATTTGAATAGTAAGTTCTTGAATTTTTACTCACTTTTTTCAACTTTAACCTTAGATTTTCAAGTTTTTTTTATAAATTTAAGGTTCATCATACTCAGAATCACATTTTGTGCATCATTATTACATGAAATCATTGGATTTATAAGGATTTACAAACTTTTTTCAAGAGAAAATGATGGTTTCAATTTTTTTCAAATTTCTTAGATCTACTCATGCTCAATGGTTAAAAATGTTTAGATTTTTTATATGTTATGTAAAAACAAGTGTTCTACAACTTCCATGGAAATTTTTGATTTTTCTCAAAAAAAAATATATTTTTAATTTTTCTCAAAAAAAAATATATTTTTAATTTTTCTCAAAAAAAAAATATATTTTTAATTTTTTTATTCCGAAATTAATTTAAGAAAAAAATCCCCCAAAAAATTTTTTTTAGAAAATTTAGTTCATTCAACTCTTAAAAATAATGTCATAACTTATAATTACTAAATACATGATTTCAAATGAAACCCACATTTTTTCACCAAAAAAGTGAGCGTTTCAACTTTTTTTTTTTTATTTCTTAGATCTACTCAAATATATTGGTCCACACTTTATTGATTTTTTATATGCTCTTTAAAAACATTTAATCTACAACTTTTATAAAAAAAAAATTTAATTTTTCTACAATGAATGGGAGACCCATTACCATAAATATTTCCACTGGGGTAAATATTGTGCCTATATTCGACAAGTGCAAAATATCATCGTAGTTGCTCCTATTGAAGAAGAAGGTCCTAGCCAAAGATTTGAACCACCACGACACTCTTCACGGCACTCATCACAGTGGCAATGGCAATGAGGAAAGAAAAAACTGTAAGAAACTCAAACCTCATCATTTTCAACATTTTCAACTCAATATATTTGTCTATCAATACGATACCCTCTACTTAAGTATTTATGCATTCTACATGTTATATATATATATATCTTGTTTTAACTGTTTTTTTATGCAAAAGTGTATACAAATGTGTTCCATATCCATTTATGTGCGTATCTTTAGCGTATCTCTGATACGATACGATACCCTCCGATACGTATCTTAATTTTGACCGACCGATACGGCGATCGTTACCGATACTTTAATCCTTGATGGCAGCAAAAACTTTTGCAGGTAAACATTACATATATTTAAGTGCATTGTGAAATCCAAAAAATGAGGATGGAAAGGAAACATATGGGTTTTCAAAACTTACTTTTCTGGAAGGGGCAAAGTTGGATGTTCACGCGAAGCTTTTACAATCTGTGAATAATGAGCAATCTCTCAACTATTATATATCTTCCATTGGCTGAAGGAGTCTCAAATGCTAGAATATGAGCATCAACATCATCTTTGACATTAACCCATTCATATGTTTCATTGGCAAATGTTTGTGCTCCTGCAGCAAATAAAACATTGGCACTAATGTCACAAGAATGACATTTTTCAATATAAAATATATAGTTGCTAGAGAACTTTCTTTTTTGAAAAAAAAAACACTTTAGGAAACATGTTATTTTAAAAAAGTTGCAAATCTGATTCTATGCAACATTCTACAAAATGTTATGGAATTAGTTTGAAACTTCCAGTGTCAAATAATAGACTTTCTGCAACCCACCTAAGACTACGAGTGCAAACATAGTTGCAAAGACATACTACAGAAACCAAAGATACTAATTATACTGGTTTTACTGATTATCACAATGTCTTTATCTATTAAAACTTGTCATGTGGCAAACATCAGTGGCTCTATGTGATAGACAACCCCACAACCATCTGACTGGTAAAGTTTTGGTCCCAAACAAGTAGGGAACTATCTTTGTAAAATCCCCAAAATGAAGACTCTTGGATTATCTATGTTAAACTTTGCAAGAGGCTTTGGATAACCCGCATAATACATTCTCATTCATGCCTATAACCTATTATTTGGGATGTATTGGAGGAGAGGGATATAGGAGAGAGAAAAAAGGTTTATGATTTGGGGGTGGGGCAAGAGAAAAAAGAACTTCAATGATAGGTTAGCATACCATTTATTAAGTTCCAAATTGCTTCAGCACTGGTATTAAGGGTTGGCTGTAAAAGAGGACCTATCACCATTGCTGGATTTATTGTAACCATGTCCATCCCTTTCTCTTTTGCAAATTTTCAGGCAGATTCCCCAGCCAAGCTCTTTGAAAGTTCATACCAGAGCTATAAGAGGAAAAAATCTCATTAGACATATTGGACCAGTAAATAAGTAATCTACAAGGTAAATTTTTATTTTTAGTTCAAAAACATAAAGAACTTATTGCAAAACAAAATAAATTTGTGACAGAAAATATCAAAAGCAAAGGTAAGACATTATATGTAGCCAACTCCAAGACCTCAAGGGCCTATACAAGACTGCACAAATATACACACCTTAGACTCCTTGCAAAGCTTTGGATCTGAAAGTTAACCAAGTCTCATCAATAACCACATCTGGCATCTGAGGTTTTCTATTAAATAAAACTGCAGTTAAAGGGGACCTTACAACCACTCTTTTAACAAATGGATTTTTTTCACATGATCCAAGAACATTAAGAGTTCCCTTTAATGAAAAAGGAAACACAAAAAGTTCATAAACATCACACTTTTATGCATACAGAAGACAGAGTAAACAATATTAATTGTGAGTAAAAGCATATAATCATGCAGAACAAACCCTAGGGAAAAGGGATGTGGGGAGGAAGTCCAGTGGAGTACCAAAGGAAAAAGTTCTTTATTTAATTGCAGTATAGAAAATAGCATTAAAGCAAGTAAAGCTCTGAAGATTCATAGCTAAGTAAAGTTATAAAATGCAAATAGCAGTTAAAACTATTTCGGTGGTTGTAAAAGGAATGAACCTGTGGATCCTTGGTTGCATAAGAAAAGAGGGATGTTGTATGAAAAACACCTCCACACCCATCAACTACAGAATCAAATGAAGAGATGGTTTAACTTTAAAAATACAAGCACTTATAATACAGATACAATAAGAAGGGCAATATATCAAGGGCCAATCCATTGGTCCTCTGAATGGAGACCTTGACAAGAATCTGTAAATTTATTTCCCCTACTAATTTGGAACTGATTCTGAAACATCAATAGGCACAAATTTCTTCAGACAAAAAACAATTTCTCAAGTACAAGATAATAAGCAATATCTGAGATCACAAAAATCTGACAAAGTAACCATCAAGTATAGAATGGAATGTGGCATATAGTTCTATCCGCTGGCACATGATACAAATCATATAAAGCAAGGCTTCATATATCAAGTCCCTGATTTATTTCAATCTTGATCGGCCAATCCATTTCACAGAATTTTAAGGAAAGCAAGACTGTTGATCCTAGAAGCAACTAGGGTAGGATCAACCTCGACTGATACTAATCCAATCTGGCCGATCTGTGACGGAATTCATGGACCTCGAGTCCTCACTCTTTGATATAAAGCATTCCAAAATTCATAGAAATAGTACAAATAGTGCAGATAAAAAATTATCAATGGGTCATATCTGGTTCTTTTTCTTGTCCATTAATCTGGCACACTGCATGGTAGTCCTCCTTTCCCTTGAGAAGCATATTTCTCCTCCATATTTTGTTTTAATGAAGATATCTTCTAGGGTTAACAACTGTCTTACCAGATTGGAAAGAAGAAGGCATTAAACACATAACATTTTCAACAGGATAATGACATAAGTCAGGTGATGGATATCATAGAAAGAGAGAAGAATCTACAGAAATAAACAAAAAGAGAAGATGTATTATACATAACCGAGGACTATAAGAGTCTCTCTATTTTCTTGGATCTGCAAAGGCTTTCTGGTTAATCCGCTGCCTGAGAGAGAGAGAACAGAGACAAATTCCAACTAATTAGAAAAAAAGATTTAGGAAAACCCAAATTGGATCAATAATAGACCAGTAAAGAACTATTAAAGGAATCCATAATGTATCAAAATCGACCCTATGCTGATAACCTACTGTGGTAAATAAGAAGAAAAACAGAAGATAGGAGGAATACCTATGCAAAATCCAAAAACCTAGAAACCCCTTCCCCTTCAAACGATTTTCTTTAGACCTAGCACTTGGAGATTTTAAGAAAAATTTTACCAGGAGAGTGGGCAAAGAGCGATGAGGGAGTAGATTGCAGCAGAAGAGTGAAGAGGAAGAGAACTAGGGAAGTGAGAGAGATTGCAACGGGAGACTGCATTCTTAGGTGTCCATGAGCCATGAGCTTGAGAGACTTTGAGAGAAGTCCATATCCTAAAAATTTGGGCGCACAAGAGGGGCTGTGAAAAGTAAGGCGGGAGTGGTTTTTGGCTAGGAAAGTGTTTCTATTAGCTTAAATATAGTGGCATTTATTGTAAAACGTCCCCAAAAATTGAGGTTACAACGGCGTTATGCGTGATATGCCCCCAAATGGTGTTGCATACTGTGGCGTCTATTTTTAAAAGCCCCCATAATGTTTCAATTTGCCCTCAAAATAGCAGGGGGAAAAAAATGCAGAACCTCATCCTAAACAAAGAAGTGTGTAGAAACGCAACGGGCAAGTGGGAGGTCCTACACCAGTATTCCTTGGATTAAACTGCAATCGAATATAAGACATCTTATACCAACAAAGTGTGATGCAAAATTAAAGGTTACCAGCGTAGCAAGTCCAAAATTAACTAGGCCTAACATTGCCCAGTTCTATTATAAAGAGGTTTAACTTGGTCTGGGCTCAGTTCGTTTTAATTCCAATTGCTTTGTTCTATTTTATTTTAAATGTTTTAAGTTGAGTTCCAGTTGAACTGGTGGTCTAGTGGTTAGAGGTGTCAATTGGTTATGCCGGGCCAATCTCGGTCGGACTTAGTCGGGCTTGACTTATACCCTTGGACCATGACCTACCTATTTAAGAAATGATTCGGTCTCGTGTTGGACTTGGTCGGGTTCTTGGCTTTAACCGATCTTCTCCTAATCGGGCTATTGGGCTTTGAACGGCGTAATGTATCAATAAATCTTAAATGGCCCTTAAACAGTCTTTAATTGTCTTAGATATAAGATATTTTAATATATTTTATTAAATCATTAACAATTTCGAAAAGATATTACATTTACTTACATTCAATAATTGTTATAAAAAAAAATTATATATATATGTACTCTATTCTATCCAAAAAAAATCAAAATATAAATATAAACGGTCGGGCAAACGGGTCGAGCCGAGTTGGGCTTGTAAGTGGGCCGGGCCGAATGGGCTCCCATTGGGGTTACCTCTTGCATCATGTACTACTTGTTTATAAACGGGCTAGGCCTAAGCCCGACTCATTTAGCAATCGGTGCAGGCTGAGCTGGTCTTCAAATGGTCGGGCTCGATTGATCTAACTGGTGTAGGCTTGTGATTGACATCCCTACCAATGGTTCAGTCAAATTATTTTCTTTTATTTTCTTGAGAGCTTCAAGTTGGTTCCACATTATTTTTGGCTTTTAAAATGAATGGTGTAGCTTGTAAGGGGGAACAGCTAGGGGGTTTCCTATCTTATTTTGAACTCTTTTTTATTTTCTATTATAAATAAAGAAAAGGGGAGTGGCAAGCATGTGGCTCAACGGTTAAAACTTGGAAGTTGTGTACATTTGCCCCCTCCCCGACCCTGCAATAGAGGGAGCCTTGTGCACAAGGTTCGATAAAAACATGTATATATATATACCCGACAACAAATAGGGCATCAAATCAAATCAAATCATAAAAAGGGGAGATCAGCTAGCTAGGGTTGAGAGAGAGAGAGAGAGAGAGACCAAGGGAAGTCGATTTAAGCATGTTGGTCTCCTATAGATTATGGTTATAACTTAGGACAATGCATGGTATGGGGCTAGGCAACAAGCGAGAGAAGCGAGGGTTTAAGGGCATATGCCAATTTCTGATATCTTCACAACTTTAATTAGGAAATATCAATAATACCTTTTGCTTCTTTATTGGAAAAACAACAAAATTAATATTTTTGTTCCATGACATGATTTCTCTATGGTAACTTAATAAGGGTATTTTGGTCAACTAGTGTGAGAGAGAGAACGGAAGAGCGGGCAAGGAGTGGTGAAAAAGATTTGATACAGGGGCTATAAGAACGTGCAGAGGTTATAAGAATGGAGGAGCGGGAAGGGGATAGGGCTTGATTTTTTGCATGGGAAAGGACAGAATATTCGATTATGTTAACACATAAACACTACATTATATATTCTACACGGTTGTGGGGTCAGTATGGGCCCGCAAGACTAGTCAACCCGAAGGCCTGAATACCCGTTGTTAGCAAACAAAAAAAATGCTACGAACATGATTTCACTTTCCTCATTGTATTATAATTTATAGGGGCATTTTATCAAGAAAAGCCTCAAAATATTTTTATATACTACGGCATTTAGTAGGAAATGCCTACAATGTTATTATGTGTACAGTAAATACACATGTATATGGCGGCATTTGTTACTAAATGCCTCAAATATTTTTATATACCACGGCGTTATGAAATAAATGCCACCAATAGGCTTATATACTGCAGCATTTTTCAATAAACGTCCCTAAATACTCATATATACGACGACATTTATTACTAAACGCCTCAAATATTCTTATATACTACGGCATTATTTCATAATGCCACCAAGAGGATTATATACTATAGCATTTTTCAATAAATGCCTCCAAATACTCATATATACAGCGGCATTTATTACTAAATGCCTCAAATAGTCTTATATACCACGGCATTATGAAATAAACGCCGCCAAATATTCATATATATAGCGGAATTTAGTAATAAATGTCGTGGTATATAATATATAGCGGCGGTCTATACAAAATGCCGCCTATTGTGTTATATAAGACGGCTTTTGCTAGAAAATGTCATTGAATGTTTATATTTAATGCCATTTGTAGGAAACGCCACCAAAGGCCCCCACTCAAGTGCCGCCATTGACCACTTTTCTTGTAGCGCATGTATGCTGCTTTTGCAAGGCTTCTAGTTCTTTAGATATAGCTTGCTGCCACAGAGGATTAGGAAATGCTTCCTAAAAAGATGTAGGTTTATGGAGTGCAAAGAAAGTAGAGAAATAACAATGGAAGTTATAAAGAAGAACTAATTGTTCTCGTCCATATAGGATAACGATGAGGGAGATTGAAATTGACTCACTAGACATAGGGCAAAATTATCTTCTATATGAGATCCATCACTGAGGGAGTTTCATTGGGAGCAAGCTCTTGTTGAATTTTAGACTGAACTTCAATAGGCTTGTGCGTAGTTGCATTGATGATGGGGGTAGAGATGTGAATTTAAAATAAAAAACATTTATCGAAATCGAATCGAGTTGTTTACATCGAAACCGCAAAATCGTTTAGTAAATGGTTCGGTTCTGGTTTTAAGTTTAGGACTAGTTAGCTAAATGGGTAGGTTTGATTTTAACCGTTTAACCTGTCGGTTTGAAACCGAATTGATACTGTGAAAACCAAACCATTTACACCGTCAAAACTAACCCGTTTAACCCATATAGCTATTTAATAGAATAAAGGGTTAACTGATGTGTTTTCGGTGCTTCATGCTCTTTAACTTTAGAACACTAACGATAAGTTGTGTTCATTAGCCGCTTTGTTTGTATTTCACTTTCTCCATGTAATATTTTATTTTTTCTTAGTTGTTTGGTTATTTTAACAAAACAGGATGGGTTTAATTTAGGGAAGAATTATGGACCATAGAGGTTGTTCAATAGTCTATTCAATAATTTACTTCTATTATGTAGTTATGTAGTTATGTAGTTAAATCCTTGCTTGTTCAATGCCTTATTTAATTTGATATAAGATTGAAGCGTTTATCAACAAAAACAAATTTCAGTAAGTATGCGAATAAATTAGCAAATCGATTGCTAACCGTTTAGAAACCACATGGATTAAACTGTGATCAAAGTTGTTTAAAACTATGAAACCGACACCATTTAAAAATCGTGAAATCCAAAACGGTTTCGATTTCAGAAAGTGAAACCGTTTAGTAAATGGTTCGATTTTGATTTCAACCAAATAAATGTGAACCGAACTGAATCGTACCATATACACTAAAACCAAACTGATTAATACCCTTAACCGGATTAGGGCTAGCTATAGGTGAAAGAGGGGAGCATTGATTGGTAACCAATTTTAGTAGTTGATCAATGGATGGTGAGTCATGTGACCGGTGTTGAGGAAAGGTATCCAATAGGCTATCTTCACAAAAACCAATTACAAGAAATTCTCAACCTAAGGGAAATTGGATTTGAACATCTATATCTGTTGGATGGGGTAATGACTTCTGTCTAATATGACACAAACCCTCTTTATTTATAATAACAGAGAAAAAGTTCTAGAATATTACAAGGGCCATTAAACCCCTAAAGGACTTAAAGACCCATTAAGAATATTATAATTTTTTTAATATTTCCCCTCAAGTTGGTGCATAGATATCACATACGTCTAACTTACAAATAATAGGATGAAACATTTTATGACTAAGACCTTTAGTAAATACATCATCCAGTTGTTTACTAATGGGAACAAAAGGCACAGTGATAAAACCATATCCAACTTCTCTTTTTTAAAATGTCAATCGATCTTTATATGCTTGGTTTGATCATTTTGGATAAGGTTCTGAGCAATGCTAATGACAGAGTTGCTACCACAAAAGAGCTTCATAGGAGGATGGCAGGGACGATCAAATATGTGAGAAGAACATGAATCCATATGAGCTCACAAATGCCATGAGCCATAACACAAAACTTTGTTTTAGCACTAGACCGGGTAACAACGACTTACATCTTGCTTCGCTATATAACAAGGTTAGCACCAATAAAGGTGCAATAACGAGTAGTAGACCTGTGGTCATCGGGAGAACTTACCCAATTAGCATTTGTGAAGTCCTCCACCTTGAGGTGATCATGAGGAGAAAAAAATAAACCACGTCCTAGGGAAGATTTCAAGTAATGTAGGACCGCAAAACAACTTCCATGTGTGTTGAGTAGGGATCATGCATATACTGACTAACTATGTTGACGAAAAATGTTATGTTAAAGTGTGTATGAGAAAGATAGATTAAGTGCACCATTAATCTCTGATATCTCCCCTTATCTATAGAATCACATTCCTTGCTACTCAGTTGACCATTAGATATCTCTTGAGATGAGAAATTTTACCAGATCATCACTAGTAACAACTATATCATCTACATAGACTATCAAGATTGAAATCTTCCCACCAGATCTCTTAATGAACAGAGTGTGATTGACATTTCTTTAAGAGTAGCTTGTAATAATCATAGCCTTATGAAAACGCTCAATCCAAGCACATGGGGATTGCTTCAGACCATATAATGTACGCTTCAACTTGCATACCATCCCTTGGGTTTTGTAGCAAATGAACCCAGAATGAATGTATATATATATACTTCCTCTTTAAGTTCCCCATGAAGGAAAGCATTCTTTGCATCTAGCTATTGAAAATCCTAATCTAAGTTGGTGGTACAAGAAAAGAGAACACAATTTGTGTTCATTTTAGAAACTGGAGCAAAAATGCATTCAGTTGATGAGAAAGGCGAAAGTGAGAACCATGTCACTGTAGTACTGGGAGGAACATGCATCTCAAATATAAAGAGCGTGCTACCTCACAAAGGTAGCAAGGATGTCCCATAGAAGAAAGGAAAGCTTGAAAGGACCATTCGAAGTTTTCAAGACTGTTGTCGCTTTGAAGGATCTTATTGGTAGCACCAAACTGAGTCTGAACCATGCGGTGAAATTGGTGAAAGAAATGGAAGATCTCGCCCTTGGTTAGCATCATATAAATCCTAATAGTACAAGAATGACAATCAATAAAAGAGACAAACCATCGATACCCATTGACACACATAGTGGGATGGATCCCAAATATCAGATTGAATCAATGAAAAAGGAGTGGTACTTTTGTTTGTAGAAACAGAAGTAGTTCAAGTCTGTTAGACTAATACACATGCCTAAAAAATAAATAAATAAATAACTCGAAGTACAATGCTTAAAAAAAGGAAAAGCTTAGCTAAAGTTCCCAAAGGAGGATGTCCCAACTGACGATGCCACTATAGTGACTCAGAGATGGGAAGTGACATAGAAAATGTTTGTAGAGCTTGACCAGAGACCAACGTCGAGTTATCATCAAGTAGATACAGACTACCACACACCCTACTAGAGTCCATCATTTCCCATATCACTAGATATTGAAAAACACAATGAGATGGGAAGAAAATGAGACTTTACAATTAAGACTATTAATGGACAATAAGTTAGTAGGAAAAGATAGAATGTAAAATATAGTAGAAAGGGATAAAGAAAGAGTACCACTAACAGAGCTCTTTCCTAAAATAGTGGAATAACTCTCGTTAGCCAACTTGACCTTACCATTACCAGGATAGCTAGTCTACTGTGAGAAAATTGACAATCAACCTGTCATATGATCGGAAGCCCGAAAGTCTATAAGATACGGGGTAGAGAGATAGGCATCATATGACCAGATAAAGAGATACTTGGCTTAGAAGGGGCAGAATGAACAGAGCTTATAGTTGCTGATGGAGGAGAATCCATATGAGTTACAAGGCACCGAATGGTAGTGAGCTCATCAGATGATAGAAAAGAGAACATGAAAACCTTGATCACATGATTGACCTGCAAATATAAGGTTCATAGGAACAATAAGAGAAAAGAGGGAACAAAAGTATAAGGAGTTGTTTGGACTTTACCAATACAATTAACATGCAATATATTACCATTAACTATATGTATGGAAGGAGAATGAATTACATGAGTGGTATAAGAAAATATTTTATGATTAAATGTCATATGATTGAAAGCACCAGAATCGATGTACCAAAAAGTACATGAAGTGGAAGACAAGACATAAGATTTATTACTGGGAGTGGATATAGCCTTACTGAAAAGCTCCTAACCATTAGCTTCAGAGAAGTGCACAGAAGAAGTATTCAGATGAGAACCAAAATCAGTTGAGATAGTTGCAACAGAGTTAGATGCAACAGTATGCCGTGGAGCTGTTTTTAAATGTTGATTTCGCTGTTCCATTTTTTATTTTTTATTTTTTCCTTCTGAGGATAGTGAAACTTCAGATGAAATAGGTTCTTTATTGCACTGAACTTTGGTGTAGGCAATCCAACTAATGGAAGTCAAAGGTAGACCAAGAATGGCCAAACCACATTGAAGTTGGGAGTGTGAGATATTAGAAGAAAAGTACAGTAGAATGGTGAAAGCCCAAACGATCTAAAATGATTAAGTGCCATTAGATATTGTTTTATTTGAGACTACTCTTGATAGACATAGTAATTAGTAACATTCTCTTGAAATTTCTAAGTGGGTTCCATTAGGGACTGTTGGGCCCAAAGAATAGATATCTTCAAATGGAATTAAAAAATGGATTACCCTTTGAGCTGTTTCAGGGTGCTTATATCCAGTTCCAATTTGTATTGACAGATAAAATTTGTAGACATGTACCTCCTTATTAGAAAGTCCTATGCTTTTTTTGCTGTGTCGAACTTTCCCAATTGCATGCTAATAGAAAAGGTAGTAGTGTTGCTAATCCAACTGAGAATTTTGTGATTGTTAGTTTCCCAGTCTGTGAATTTTAAAGTATATCTAGGATCAGCATATTCACTAGTACTAGAAGGGGGACTTTGTCTTTCGAGGCACTTCTTTGTGCTAGACGGCTGGGTATTTCTAGAATTCCCTATAAACCCAGGGAGATCTTAGAAGTTTTCTGGTGTCCTCCCCCTCCAAGATGGTTAAAGCTTAACTCTGATGGGTGCTCCCTAGGGAACCCAGGAAAGGCAGGGGCTGGTGGAGTCTTCCGGAATGATAAAGCTGAAGTGATACAATCCTTCAGAAAATTCTTGGGAGTGTACACAAACTTTGAAGCTGAAGTCCTAGCAATTATTTATAGTTTGGAAATGGCTAGAGCGTTGGATATTACCCAATTATGGGTTGAGTGTGACTCGGTGGCCATGGTTCTTCTTATTTCTCAATTGAAAGTCCCGTGGTATGTGCTTCAGAGGTAGATGAGCTTAGGCCCGTACCTATAGTCCATAACCTGGAAGATTACTCATTGCCTATGTGAAGCTAACCCAGTGGCTGATTTCCTTGCAAAGTCTGCTGCAAAATTGGAAGAGTCCTCTCCAGTAGCTTCTTGGCCTGCGCTAGTTGCCATGGAGTTAGATGTTGATAGGCACAATCGGCCTAGATACCGTTTTAAATAATGGTGCTTTTGTTGCTTTGTCTATTTTTTGGTTTGGCTGGGTTTTAGCTTTGATTTCTTCTCCACTGATGGCAATGCTGAAGGTGGATTAATTTTCAACTAATTCCATACAGCTTGTTCTTTTTCCATGTACATTCTTTTTCTTCTTTTCTTTTTTTAATACATATGATCTTCTAGCGAAAAAAGAAGGGGGACTTTGTAGTAGCGATTTCCTTAGAAACTTATTTCCAAATTCCATATCGCCAAAGAAAACTTTGAATTTGAGCCCAATGAGTACAATTGTGATACCCACTTTCTAAATCCGGTCTAATTTTTCGGTTGGTTCGATTTGGTCTTGCAGCACCTGAACCCGAGCGAGCCGAGGCGAGTACCTTATAGAATATGATGACAAGGGTGACTCTGAACTCAGATTGGCTAGATGAGTTGGAGCCAGCACCGAGTGAGATTAGCGTGCCCAATCCATGCAGTTGCATGTATCACCGGGCCATGTACACACAATAAGGTACGTAGCCGTATTTTATGATTAAGTGTACATGTTAAACAATTACCGAGAGTGAAATGCGTGTCGGAGCCAAGAGTCATAAAAAATTCCAATGATTTAGTTAAGTTTTGGCTGATTGCTGGGTGGTCTTGGATGGGTCGGACCCACCAATGTGACCTATCACTCTGATTTTTAGATATTTTGACCCCACTATAAGTAACATTTATTATTTTCTTCACCCTCATTTATTGTTTTACACGGTGGGTGAGAAAAGTAAAGAAGAGAGAGAGAAGAAGGAGAGAGAAGGAAAGAAGAAGGAAGAAATGGGGAAGAAGATGATTGTTGTGCATCGCCGGGGTCAGACCTCTTGAATCCAAAACCGGATTAGTGACCCTCATCATGAGATCTACGTTTTGAGGTGAGTAAAGTCTATATTTTTTAAACCCTCATGAAACCCTAAGTGAAATCCTATGATTTGGGTAGAAATCCTTTAGATCTTGCTAATCCCTCTTGGGAGTGTGAATCTAAGGTCTAATAAAGGACCCACATGTTGTTTATGAAGGATTTTGAGGAAGAACTTACAAGATTTGTGAAGCATTTGTTGATCTCTTGAGCTAAAGAGAAGATTTGAGGTTTTTGAAGTGTTCTTGAGCAAAGAGGTAAGATCCAAGCTTGAGACCTTCGATCGATCTTAGATTTATGTTGGAATTATGTTATGGAACCTTAGATTTGTGAAAAATGCGGTCGAATTGACCCATGGTGGTTTCCCCAAGGTGGGATAATGAATGAAAGAGAACATAAAAAATCCCAGTTCTGAGTGGTGGGTGCCTGGAAATGGTCAGACCCACCAATCCGGAGCCCGCCTGTCCTAGTTGAGCTACTGGCTTAACCGACGAATAAGACTAGTGGGCACTGGCTTGCCACTCCTGGCCCGTCGGTCCAAGTAGAGCTGCTGGCTAGACCGATGAGCAAGACCGGTGGGCACTTGGCCCGTCGCTCTTGGCCCATCGGTCCAAGCAGAGCCTTTGGGTCGGGCAACAAGCAAGGACTGGTGGGTGCCTTGCCCATCGGTTGACCCACCATTCCGACCTTTCAGGTTTTGAATGGGCCCAAATTTATCGGGCAACCTTCTTTAGTGATTCTTAATGTGTTGGGATCATCGCACTCCATTGGTTGTGAACCTAAAGTGGAGTCATACTAAACTTGAGCTCTTTTCTAATAGGTTGTACTAGAAACTCGCGTCATCACATGCCAAATCTTCCTCGTATTAAGGGTGATCATTGTATACAATTAGGTAAGTCAGAAAAGGACAATGACTTTATTTTTGAAATGTTTTTATATCATTCCATTATTACTGTAGGCTAGCCATGGTATCATTTCATTATTGTGTGTGGACTAGTCATCCACGAGTGCCATTTGCATGCATTGACGTGTGCATTATGAAATTTCATTTATGACTTGACATGCTGAAATCTTTAATTATTAAATACTTAATCATGCTTTGAATTTTGAGATGGATGACTTCAATTATTGAATATGATGCATTGCTAGATTAGATGCCGGAGTCGACTTGGAAATGAATGCATTAGTGGCCCGTGGAATAGGACGCGGTGGCATTATGCAATCGTACTATCTCATATATGAGCATATAGTTAGGAATGACATAACACTGTGCTACGACCCTTCCTAGCAGGGGTATAGGTGTTGGATATATCACTGAGGGGAAGCTTGAGGTTGTGTACCAATGGTGGCAGTTAGAAGTACACCTGACCGATCACTAGGACGGTCGGCAACTTTGGGGATATAACAAGATGACCAATCGTACTGCTTTTAAATTAATGTAGGGCAAGACTCATTTTACTTTAATGCAGGGTAAGGCCCATTTACTTTTTCGATGCCCACGACTGGCCTTCTCTGGTAACCCTATGGGCGTATCGCGGGATGGGGCTTGTGGCTCATACCCTAGGCATACGTGCACTGTGGTTGCAAGTAGCATATGATCTATGACTTAAATGTGATGTGTAGGTGGTCTAAGATAATAAAAATGGACTTGCATACATATAGGTGCATTTGTATTACGAATGATTACTTGGTCTTTCTTTTCACTTACTAGGCTAGTGAGCTCATCTCACTAGAACCATTTTCCATCATTGGAAATTAACTCATGTCTTGGATTTTTGCAGTTGGCGATCGATCACTGACAATACTTGCCTGACTAGCTAATTCAAAGCAACCGACTTCACTATTGTTTCACTACTAGTTATTGGTAGTCGACACCATAACTTATTTGTCTAAGCCTAATAAGAATATCCATAATGCTTAGACAATTTTAAATAGTTTTGTATTTTTACTATTAACTATTACGGTGTCATTTCTTAAAAAAATCATATACGTACTCTCCCTTGAATAAAGTAGACTAAATAATAACTTACCCAATCATAACATCTTCTTTCTTTTTTATTTATTTATTTATTTGTGTGTGTGTGAGAGGAAGGGGGTGTTGAGTATTTGAACGAAGCTGGGTTTTGAAGTTGAACAAACGTCTATTATACAACACCAAAATTATAACCTTATCCCAACTAAATGGGTTCGGTTACATGGATCTGATATGGAAATAAGAAAATAAAGAAGCACAAAAGAGTGGTTAAAATGAAGAAAAATGGAGATAAGAGAAGCAAGTAAACTAATAGTCAAAGACACGTCACGGGAACATCCCCTGTACTTGGCTGCAAAAATCAGCTAACATCCCACCCTTTTTGTCTATAATTTTGATTTTATGGTTTTCAATCTTTTTTAATTTCTTAGCATTCAAACACAACATAAGTTAATTTTTCTAGACTGCAGGATATTGTTAAATCTGATGCGGCAAGGCAAGACTATGAAAGGTAGTGGATATTCTTTGGAGGAGTATGCAAAACAAACCTAATCGATGAAGAATGCAAAGTCTGACATTTGATGCATTGATTGTAGGAATTTTTTGAAAGTGAAATGAAAACAATGACTTCTTATTTATGGCTGTAAGACTCTTTGAAAGTGAAATGCAAACAATGAATTTTTTATTATGATTGTAAGACTTTTTGGAAGTTAATGAAATTAATTTATTCTTATATGAATGCCTAGGATGATCTCATTTTCTAAATTGGACAATGTATATTGATGTAATAATAGGGACAATTTACCGATAATATGTAAAATTTACTAATATAAATATTTTATTTTTTTATTTATATTTGGCGACCGGTTTTATTATACCATTGCTATAAATAAATTATTATGAGGATTAGGCGACGGATAATTACTGTTGGCATATACATTTTTTGCGACGGATTTTTTTATATTGTTGCTATTAATAAATTTTGTCTATTATTTATATAGTTATAGGCGATGGTATTTGCTGTCGCTAAAAATATATTTGGCGACGGAATTATATTTTTCGTCGCTAATATTATTTTTCCCAACATCCCATGTTTTTCCATCGCCTATTTTTAGCTGCGGCAGTTTAGGCGACGGAATTGACGACAGAAAATTAATCATCACCTCTATATTTAGCGACGGTTTTTAATTTTTTGCAATGTTTTTTTTCCGTCTTAAAAAATGTGTTTTCTTGTAGTGAATAAAAAATTCGAGCGCTATGCAGGGGGCCTTCTGCCCCCCTTGCAACCCCCATGGCCCTCTAACCGGTTAGTGGGACTGCCATCCTACCTGTCAAGGCGCCTGCATCAGTACTTCCTGGATTAAACTGTGATGGAATACAACACCAGACACTCTTCCAAACAAAAAAAAACCTTGATGGTTATCTTCAATTTATAGACTGAAGATTATATTTGTAGACTGGGATAAACATAATGCAAATATGATTGGGTCGGGGTGGGTTGGGCTAGGCTCAGCCCAATGCATCAACCTAGGCCCAGCATCAGACTTCAAAATCCTAGCACAAGCCTGACCTGTGGGTTGAACAGTTTCAGCTCAGGCCCTGTCCGACCTCAGAGCGGGATCAGGTTTTTTTGACATCCAAAAAATACCCTATACAAGATAAGCTTCCTTATACACAGTAGGTTGATTATACAAGATAACAATAAATAAGGCTGACTCAATACAAGACAATGACTGCAGCTAACTAGTCCAACACAGCATACACATAAAACAATGGCGTTGCACCAAGGAAACAGACCACTTCCTTGGATATGGACTCAAAAGTGAAAGCGATTTGGATTTTTTCCCCCCTCATAAGCTGGTGGTAGAAAATTTTCCAGGGAAATTAGAGTTGAAAACTGAATTGGCATTAGTGAGATTAGTCAGGCTTCAGAACTGTAATTATGATCCTCCGTAGACCTTGCAGTGGTGGAATGTCAATTTCAGGACCGGTCTGACACATTTGGATTATAAATAGATAATACATGGTGCACAACGTAAGCTCGACGAACACCTAATAGGCCTGACATGTTTACAAGTGAAAATTGCCCCAATTTATTAGCCGGTTTATATGGTATATTTTGATTTTTTTTTTTAGAATAAGGTGTATATTGATATTTTTATTAATTATTGAATGTAATTAAGTGTAAAGTATTTTCTAATTTGTTGATAATTTAATAAATATTAAATTTCTAAAGTTTAAGACAAGAAAATTAAGTTGGCTTAAGGTCCAATTAAGGCTCGATTAGTGGAAGATTGATAAAATCTAGAATTTGATCAAGTTCTGGCTTGACTAATTTCTTAAATAGACAATTTATGGTGCAAGTCAAAAGTCCCACCAAACCTCGACAAAAACAACTAAGCCGTGCTATTTGACACCCCTACCTCATGCATTGGTATGCCCTTTTTATATAATATATTGATGCTCGAGGAATGGAAGAAGGATAGCAAGGAGTGTAGCATATTTACCCTACACTACAGTCAACACACACATACATATGTATGGGATTTTCTTATTGACACACTTGAAGGTGTCAAATAATTTGTAATTTTACTCTTTGTCATTTTAGTATGACACATGATTTTGTATAATGACGGTAATAATTTCATTTCACACTTGTATTCAAAAAAATATGTATGATAATGATATCTTTTGATGATGACATCGTTCAACTTATTTTTGAAAACCATTTTATACTCATATCTTAAATATTTTTCAGAATAAGATAAGGGCAATTAAAAGGTGTGAAGTTCTAAATACATTAATATCGGTGCCATTTAGACACTCCCTTTATATTGGGGCCAGTTTTTCAATACCATTTGGAACACCCAGCCCCATTAACCTTAGACAATATTATCCTTTTTGGCCCATGGAAAGACGTTGTGCCATGTGAAGGAAGCTAAAAGTTATTAATTAATCCAGTAATCTCTCCTTAAGCGATGTGGGACTAAAGTTTGCACACCCTCACTGATCTCTCAAACCCCTGGTACTTGCTGTATTCTTAGTGGGGATACCTCACCAATCTCCTAGGCGGGTCTAGTACTGTGGAGGATTTATTTTTTTCGGTGGAAAAGAAAAGCTGGCGTTGTGTCCTGTAATGGATTATGGCAGTACCTCTGTGTTATCATTCCCATGCATATTTGGAATGAAAGAAATAGAATAAATCTTGATGATATACACAGGCCTCCTTCTTGTGTGGATCAAGAAGTTTTAAAGGATCTTCAGGATTTCTTAATCCTTGCTCCTATCCAGGTCTCCTCTGTGGCTGATCTAGTTCTGTAAAAAAAAATTCCAAATTACTAATTCAAGAGTGCCCTCTCAAAATATTTTGGAATTATTTTGGACTTTTCTTTCTCCTCTTTATTGCAAGCTTAATATTGATGGTTGTTCCCTTGGAAACCCGAGATGTTCTGGTGCAGGAAGAATTTTGCGAGATGATAAAGGTAACCCTCTCCTTTGCTATTCGTACTATGAAGACATTGGACTAGTTTTATGGCTGAGTTCGTTGCCTTCTTTCATGGCCAGCATCATGCAGAGATCTTGAGCATTGAAAATCTTTGGAGATAAATTGGGTAATTTAACATTGTTACATGAAAGTTAACATCGCTGCAGATAAGCTGGCAAAGCATGGAGCAAGATCAAAATCTTCTGCTTCATGATTAACAAATCCTTTTGTTTTATCTGATGTAAGCTGTGACTTTCAGAGAAGACCTAGATTTCGGTTTATTTAGATTGTGATTGGGCTAAAAATCTGCTGATGGCCATACCGAAGGTGGAATTTTAGTTCAATGGATTTTGATTTTTCTTGTATCTCAATTTTTTGATTATTAATGACATTCTTTGCTATCTTTACCCTCCCCCCCCCCAAAAAAAAGGGATCTGTTAGGGAGGCAATGCCCGACATAGTTGAGGATTGGGTCGTTTCTCTTCTTATATGCGAAATTTATCTTACAAATTCACCACCAGTATTTTGCAATATTACCATCATGTAGAGGTTCGTGCTCCCAGTGACATTTGGGGCATCCTTTGTCTAGAGTTGAAAAGGGAGGTTTGGTAAATTGATCCAGATTAGATGGATTTGAATGAGAACTCTTTGAAGGAGGTCTATCGAGTCCATGGGCGTAGAATGATGGGTTTTATCTAAGTGTGCCAAAGCGCTCCCACAGGAGCTCGGAGCCTATCCTCTTTAGTGTTGAAACAAAATATGAAATGCTACTCTCCATCAATTGAAATCTGTATCTATCTAGGAATGCCTAGACGTTAAACTTATGCTCTATTTTTCTTCTTTTTTAATATGTATACTTGAGGTGATTCTTAGGCTTACTAAGAGAGAGAGGGAGAGAGAGGAAAATCTATGGGAAGCGATATCTGAAAGCCCTCTCATGCACACAGGGGACGATCCTGGAGGTGGCCTCCAGCCGGATAGGGGAAGGCAACTCCGGTTAACAGACTTTTGGAAGCCTCCGTCATCCTTAGAGCAGGCTGCTTCTGATGGGGGAAAGGATCCTCCCCTTCCAGCGATGAAATCCTTTGCCTCCATAGTTGGCTCTGATACTGAAGCATCTGAAAAAGGGGCTTCTCCTGAGAATCCTATTCCAAAATCACATGCTAATGTCGTGGGTAATAGTCCGTCAGTGGTGGATGATCTGCCAGATCCAGTTCATGGAAAAGACTCGACCAAGGTGATCATCCCCCAAGAGGCATACGAGGATCGTTTACATAGGTATCGGTTTTCCCTGATAGGCCGGCTCAATTTTTGGTTGCTTTCTTTGGATGATATTCCCAAAGAAGCACGTGAGAGGTGGAGACTCGAGGGTAAAGTGAAGATGGTGCCCATGGGCAAGGGCTTCACAATTTTTTAGTTTGAATCAGAAGATGATATGCCTTTGATGTGGAGACGAAGTCTGATGAAGATAGGAAATCAGTTTATCAGGTTTCAAAGATGGCATCTAGATTTCAGCATACATGAAAAAATGATCAATAAGGCCCTAGTTTGGGTGCGTTTCCCCGATCTTTCGTTGGAATATTGGCACGAGAAGGTATTACTAACCATGGCAAAGGCGGTAGGGAGGCCAGTTGGGCTCGACTAACGCACCAGGAATGTAATATATGGAAATTTTGCTCGAGTTTTGGTGGAGATGAGGTGGCGGCCCCAAGGCCTAAAGAAATTCAAGTGGAACGCAGGCAACCTGGGACTACAAACTTATTTGTTTTCAAGCACCAATTGATCTATGAGGACTCATTGGGGATATGTGGTTTCTGCAAAAAAAGGGGACACCAACTGAATGATTGTCGAGAGAAGAAGGCCTATGATGAACGTCAAAACACTTTGGACAAGACTGGGATCCCAGGAACGGTGTATGGAGAAGATAGAGTCAACTCGGTAACGAGTAACTCACCTGGTCGAGCCATGCCTTCTTTGGAAAGAGATGATCACAATATTTCAAATTCAAATTTGAATATTGCCTCTCATAAATCTTCTAGTGCTGAAAGAGGGGAGACAGGTGTATCAACTCCCATAACTGACGTCTCTGGGTTACCTAATGTGGAGGAAGGAGAGATTTTAATTGATTTAATTGATACAAACCCTCAATCTATTCTGCACACTTCGGGTAACTTGGGAGTATATCATGTAGGGGAGAAATCAATTAAGGAAGCTTCTCTTGGTGAGGAGGTGCAGGTTAGGGAAGAAACAAATAAGGAATCCTCCGATTCTGAGTATGAAGAAGTTTCCTCTGACACTGAGGTGGACCAATCCGGCTCTGACTCCAGCTCTGAGGCTGGTTTGGAATCAGACCAGTCTGAAAATTTGAAGGTAGGGGAATTGAACCAGGTTGATCCAACACCTGGTCTGGCTGTGCAACTGGAAAATCGTGTAGTAGCACCTTCTTCTCAGGGTGCGGTGAGGGTTGTCACCTGTGCGAAGAGAACTGGGGCATTCCTAGGGGGTAATCATAGAGGATTGGTAGGACGGGGTGGTCATACCTCATCCAATAAGGGCATTTGGCCCCTCTGCAATTTCCATTGAGCAGAATGGAGGTTGCTCATATGGGTGTACACACTATTGACAAAGAGGCTGCCTTGTTAGAGAAAGGAAAAGAAGTGGGGGAGAGAAGGGTAAGGAGCAACAAAGGTGGTGGTCAAACCTCGAAGTCTGATAGGTCGGAAGGAAAAAACATGTAATCATGCGGAGTGTCGGGTTCTTTCAGTCATCGGATGCCTCACTTTTTTATTGTCATGGGAATAAGGAGAAATCCTATTCCTATTAACATAGGAATTCAAAGTGGAAGCAATGGTATGATCCATGCCTAGTGATATGTATGTTTTATAAGAAAATTAAAATTTTTAATTCTTATTAATTATTTCCGATTCGTCAGCTCTTATCTATTTTTGAAGGAGTTCAAAAAATCAAGTTATGAAAAAATCCAATGTCCAATGGCTAGAGAGGATCTTGATTTCAAAGATTCTCTTTTTGGTTTGATTTTGATTTGCACTAAGAAATTGACAGTTCTAAATCGAATATGAACAGAAAAAAAAAAAAAAAAAAAAAATGAAAAAGAAACTAGTACCTCTCACTCGAATACTAACCTATTTATTAATTCAATTAATTGATACAATAATAGTTAATTTAAGGCGAAAAGAACACTGTCAGACTAACATTTCCATTCCCAAATACAGTCGGGCGTGAAAATACCCATTTGGGTCTATTCACACCCAGCTATGTCTAGACTACCCTAACATAATACTTTTCTCAATTTAATAAGCAATAATTGTTGCATTTATACGTGAAACATGAAATATATAAAATTTCTGAGGATTAACACGGGTAAGGTCCTTTCTATTTCTGAGCTTATTTGTGCTCGAAGAATTGGAATTACTCTTCCTCTTCGCAGGCCTAGAGACCTTTTTGAAGATTTCTGGTTTCCCCCGCTGGTTGGATGGATTAAACTCAATGCAAATGGTTGCTTGCTGGGCAATCCGGGAAGGGCTGGAGCTAGGGAAATTTTTAGAAACGATCAAGTAGAGATAATAGCAAATTTCAGAGTCTCTCTTGGGGCGACAACCAATTTTGAGGCAAAGTTTTCAGGGGTTATTTTTATTCTAGAGCAAGCTATGTCTCTAGTAATCCAGCGCATTTGGATTGAATGTGACTCAGTTTCTGTGGTCTCTTTGATTCAAAAAGGCACTGTTCTGTGGATCTTCGGCAAAGATGGAGAATCTAGCTAATTACCTTCAAGCTACAGTCTAGAAGATTACTCACTTCTACCATGATGCAAATCAAGTTGCAGACTTCCTTGCTAAGTCAGCTGCGAAATTATCCATTTCTACTCCAATTCTTCACTGGCATGCCTTGGTCAGGATGGACTTATAAATGGATGCTTTGTGTCGTCTGAGATTTTGCTTCTAATAATATGCTGTGTTGTTTGTTTTCGAGTTTAGAGTCCTTTGGTTAGCTTCCCTGCTGGTGTCAATGCAGAAGGTGGGCAAGCTCTCATAGGTCGCTAAGCTTTTGAGAGTGTTCTTTTTGTACATTATTTTTTTTCTTTTATTATAATTTTAATACATGCAATTATCTCTTAGCCAAAAAAAAAAAAGGTGCAAGGACCTTGCCATCTAGTGTAGGAAAAATCAGATGTGCGAGCCAATGGAAGAGTCCATGGGAGCATCTCCAAGGCATAGTAGTTTTGAGGGGGTGGTAAACGTGATCATTTTGTACCCGGCTCATTCCGGGCATTTTCTATGCTAGATTGATAGGGCTCTTTTTCCCATAATATACATGTTAAATACAAATTGAAAAATTATGGGTCATGCTAAAATGGATTAAAAAAACCCTACTTCCTAATGGAAGAAATAACTTATTTATTATGTGAGAGTGAAGAAGGAAAAAATGGAAAACAGGAAAATGAATGGAAAGAATCATAGGTGAAAAGGGATTTTTTAGGATTTCTTTTTATTTTTATAGCAGTGAGAGATAGATATTTTTTGAAGACGGGAAAAAAATGAGTGAAAGAGAGAGAAAGTCTGGTGCTCTGGAAGGGGGTGGTGCATTGGCCGCGGAGGATGCAGATGGGGGTGCTAGAGAGGCTTTGGATCTTGGACCAGGGCGTGTTGGCCCTGAGAATAATCAGGAAGTAGGACAGAGGAGTTCATATGAGAAGGGGGTAGGAAATGCAGATTGGCGAGTGATTGATTCCCTTCCCGAACCTATTCAGGCTAGGAATATCCAACGAATTGTTATACAACAGAAAGATTATGAAGCAAAGAGGCAACACTTTCGGTTTGCCTTGATTGGTTGGGTTGGTTTCCATCTGATTTCTTTGGAGATGCTGAGAGTGGAGGCTCAAGAGAAATGGAACCTTAGCCAAGGAGTGAAAATGCATCCTCTAGGGAAGGGTTTTGTCATTTTCCAGTTCCAGTGTGAAGGGGATAAGGCAGCGGTGTGAAGGAGGAGTCCGCTCAGGGTGGGAGAGTAGCTGATTCGTTTTCTGCACTGGAAACCCGATTTCAACATCCATGAGAAGCAGTCCTTTACAAAATTAATTTGGATGCGTTTTCTAGATCTGCCACTTGAGTACTGGCATGATAATGTACTGTTTTCAATAGCAAAGGTAGTAGGGGCCCCGTGGCCCTAGACAAGCATACGAGGGAAGGCCTTTTAGGCTATTTTGCAAGAGTCCTGGTGGAGATCGATATCTCCGACCTGGCTGTGAGAGTTGGTGAAGTGCAAGTTGAGAGGCTTGAACCAGGCACGTCTCAAGTGTACGTCTTTCGTCAAAAAATTATTTACTCCGACAATGGGTCTGGATATGAGTCCGACCCATTCCCAGATGACCATTTGGATCGTCCAGTTCAGATTTCTGACCCGACAAAGACCCACACGGTGGTGGGAGCTCCAGGCTTGATGCTGAGGACGCCTCTGAGGTTCCTGCAATCTCTGAGGCTCGTTACCCCTCTCGCTCGACGAGGAGGTTGGGTGTAGGGCAAGGAAGAGGACGTGGGGGAGATGGGATCAGCGGTGTTCTGCGCCCTGGTATGGCTGTGTTTAGGGAGGAGCATGTTGTCTCTTCCTTGCCCGTGGTGGAGTGTACAAGGGGCATGGTGTCGGTTGTTCGTTCTGAAATTAATAAGGTGGATAAGGCGGCCGCGGCGAGGGAAAACGTGGGTGGTGGTACGGTGGTAAGAGGCAAACAAAAGAAGAAGCTAGTAGGTCAGACAAAGAAGTCTTGACAAAGGCCAATCATCCAACAAGTGATCAATGCGTGTTCTATATTGGGACATTCGCGGTGTCAGGAAGGCTGCTTGTACTGAAGCCTTACCATCGATGTTGAAGGAGCATGCTCCATATGTATTATGCTTGGCTGAACCAATGGCTCAGTATGTTATTTTCCTGCTTTATTTTTTAGTAAGCTGAGATATGTCGTGGATTTTATTTATAATGAAAGAAAGGATAAAGTCCCTAATTTATAGATTATTTGGAAGTTTGGGATACCTTGCCCTGTAGTCACTGCGATGTCTGACCAGCAAATCTCAGTTGTTTTCGAATGGGTTGGAAGTAAGGTGCGTATGTCTTTTGTGCATGCCAGTTCTTTTAAGGTTTTTCGACGCCAATTGTGGTTGGATTTGGAGACGCATGTTTCGGTATTGGTCCCTTGGTCAGTAATGGGGGATTTTAATGCTACTTTTCTCTCTCATGAAAAGAGAGGGCCTAGTGTGTTTAATCTTAGTTTGGCTGCAGAGTTTCAAGCCATGGTCGACGTTTGCATGTTGCTTTCTATTCCTTCACAGGGAAAGAAATATACATGGACAAATAATAGGAGAAGGGGCCACATGGCAGCAGTTCTGGATTGGAGTTTCTGTAATGAAAAATGGTTGGATGTTTTTAAGAATATTCAGCAATGAGTTTTGGTGTCATCGGTATCTGATCATGCCTCATTATTAGTTTTTTCTGATTCAGTTCCTAAACCAAAAAATATCCCTTTTTGGTTTCATGGATTCTGGATGGAAAATGCTAAATTTCAATCAATTGTAGAGGAGGCTTGGGCTGATCATCTAGGGGGTGACCCAGTTTTTGTTCTTGCTCATAAGTTAAAGCAGGTCAAAGAGAGGTTAAAGGTGTGGGCAAAGGCAACTTTTCCCAATTTGAATTTAGAGGTAGAGAAAGCTAAACTGGAGCTTCAGAGGGTGCATGATGAGATAAAGATGGTGGGAATGTTAGATGAATTATTTAGTAAGGAAGCTGATGGAAAGACAGTGCCACTGAAGGCTATTCAGATGCAAGGAAACCTCTGGTCTGAGAAAGCTAAACTGAGGTCGATGAAAAATGGTGATTGTGACACTAAGTTCTTTCACCTGTGAGTGAAGCTGAGGAGGGCAAATAACTAGATTTCATCTCTCAAAAAGGAAGACGGTTCATGGATCTCAGATCATCAAGGAATTGCTTCTTATGTGTCTGACGTTTTTCAAAAGTTTCATGAAGCTTCTCCTATCTCAGTTCATTCTGAGCTGTTGAATTGCATTCCAAGGGTGCTGATGGCGGAGGATGTGGAAGCTTTGGAGGCTATTCTTGGAAGGGAAGAAATTAAAAAAGCTGTCTGGGAGTTGGACCCTGCTAGCTCACTAGGTCCTGATGGTTTCCCAGGTAGTTTTTTCAGAAACTGTTGAGAGACAATAGAAGGTGATTTTTGTAAAGCTGTGAAGAATTTCTTTATGATTGGGAAGTTGCCTAAAGGGATTAATAATTACTTTATTTATCTCATTCCTAAAGTGGAGGGAGCCTCCTCTCTAGATAGGTTTAGGCCTATATGTATGGGAAATTTCTATTGTAAAGTTTTAACAAAAATCATGCCTTCAAGAATTATTTTCTTACTCCCTAGATTGATATATGAAGAATAGGGGGCCTTCCAGAAGGGGAAGATTATTTCAGCCAACATCAGTTTAGCATCTGAATTATCAAATCTGATGCATGCCATGGTCAGAGGTGCTGGCATGGGCCTGAAGCTGGATGTTCAGAAGGCGTACAATTCATTGGCGTAGGATTTTCTTTTTGCTACCCTAGAAAAGTCTGGCTTTTCTTCGGTGTGGATTTCTTGGGTTCATCACCTTTTGATTTCATCTAGAATATTAGTTTTGGTGAACAATGGGCCAATGGGTTTTTCTAAGGTTGGTCGCGGGTTGTGGCAGGGTGACCCTTTATCTCCCATATTGTTTATTCTGGCGGAGGAAGTGCTGTGCAGAGGTCTAAGGAGTTTGGTGTAGAAAGGGTAGATAAAGCCTCTTCCAGGTCCGAGAGGTGTTTATACTCCTTCTCAACTACTATTTGCATACGATAATTTTATCTTTATGAATGCATCTGCTAAGTATGTGAAAAATCTCTATAATTTTCTAGTTAAATATCAGGCTTTCTCAGGCCAAACATTTAATCTAGAAAAAAACAGCCTTTTATTTGGGACTGTGGTTCCTCATAGGAAGCAATATATAAATAAATTATTGAGTATTCAGTCTGCGAGGCTCCTTACAAAATATTTGGGGGTGGAGTTATTCAAAGGGAGAGTAAGGAAGGATCATTTGCTTCCATTGATAGATAAAATCAAGAAAATGCTCTCGGGTTGGAAGGGGAGGCTTCTATCAATGGCTAGTAGGGTGGAACTAGTGAGATCAATGATCTCTAGTATCCCTATCCACAATGATCTCTAGTATCCCTATCCACAATTTTGGGATTTATTGGTAGCCAGAGAGTTCTATTAAAATGGTGGAAAAATGGATGCACAATTTCATATGGTCAGGAGACTTAGAAACAGTGAAGAAGATAGTAGTGAAGTGCGAAGAGGTTTGTAAACCTATTAGGGTGTGAATTTTGCTTGTTTGGCCAAATTAACATGGCAAATAAAGTATGAAAATTCGCTAATGAGCAATTTTCTTCGTGCTCGTTTCCTCAAGTTAGATGGGTCGCTGAAAACAGGTCAATTATCCTCATCGGTATGGCCTAGTGTTAAGAAGGTCTGGAGATGGTTTGAGTCTCAAGAGCAGTGGACTGTTGGGAATGGTCGAAAGATCATTTTTTGGAGGGATAACTGGTTGAGAAATAAATCAATTGAAGAGCTTTCGAGGCTTCAGTCGAATCTATTTGATTCGATGCACACAAAGGTTGCTGATTTAATTTCTCATTGTGAGTGGAATTTTCCCCAAGTGGATTCTAATTTTATTGCAAATATTTTTGTGCAAGCAAAATGATATTGTTATTTCAGATTTGGAAGATGAGTGTCACTGGGGTTTAACCTCTTCTGGAGTATTTACCATTAACTCAGCTTAGGAGAAAATGAGACGGGATTCGCCTAAGGTAGGTTGGTTTTCTTTGATTTGGAAATCTCAACTCCAACCTAGGCAATCAGTTTTTGGATGGAGAATGATGAAAAATAGATTTCCCACGGAGGACAATGCTAAAAAGCGAGGGGTTGCAGTTCCCTCACGATGTGTTTTGTGTGGTAGAGCAGAGGAATCCAAAAACCACTATTTCTTTAGCGATTTCTCTATGGCAGAAATTCTGTGGCTGTTTTCAAATAAATCGGTATGTATTTGATGGGATTGAGAGGTTGGTGGCGTGGTGGAAGGCCTAGGTGAAGAATATTGTTTTTTAGGGGGTTTGGCTGAAGGGTTTTATCCTGGTTCCTTATTTTCTCTGGCTGGAAAGGAATGGAAGAAAGTTTGATGATACAAGCAAATCAGTTGAGCAATGCTTTGGTGCTCTAAGAAGTGAAATAAGTTTACAATCTCTGATTCACATAGGGTCGGCCATCTCAGTCTTGGACCTATTGAGTGCTAGAAGATTGGGCTTCTCAAGGGTAAGGAGAAGACCTTGAGAAATTTTTGAAATTTTTTGGTGTCCCCCTCAGGCTGGCTGGTTGAAGCTAAATACTGACGAATGCTCAATTGGTAACCCAGTGAAGTCTAGAGCAGGTGGTCTTATTAGGAATGATAAGACTGAGGTAGTTGCTTACTTCAGAAATTTTCTTGGTGTGCAAACGAATTTTGAGGCAGAGGTTTTGGCGTTGATGATTGGGATTGAGGTTGCTCAAAATCTGAGAATCCAGCGCCTGTGGATAGAGTGTGACTTTGCTGCAGTTGTTATTCTTTTTGTTAAGAGGAAACATCCGTGGAAAGCTTGTCAAAGATGGTTAAATTGTTTGTCTTTCTTGGAAGCGGTGGACTGGAAATTTACTCACTTCTATTGGGAAGCAAATTCTGTCACTAATCACTTGTCGAAATCAGCGGCTTGGTTTGAAGTCTCTTAGTTGGTCTCAGTCCGGCTGTCGCTGGTGAAAATGGATCTAGAAATGGATGCATCTGGTCGTCCTCGTTCTAGATCCAGTTAGGTGATTTTATTGTCTGTGTTTCGTTGGTTGAGTCTGTGGTTAGTCTTGTTCTACTGATGGCAATGTCGAAGGTGGAACTTGTACTTTCCCTTTTCTTCCTGTTTTGAAAGGCTGGGGCTGTTCTGCTCTTCCTCTTCTTGATGTATTATAATTTGTAATTTTTTTCTCCTTTATATTTAATATACATGATTTTCTAGCAAAAAAAAAAATATATATATATATATATAGCAGTGAGAGATAAGATAAGTGGGGGAGACTGGGAAATAATGTGGAACACGTGAATAAATAGGGTTTGAAAAGTCGAGATTGTTTTCATTACTATTTCCCAAAACTAGCACTACAAAGTACAAACTATATATAAATTTATTGTGAATTTAAAAAACTAATAGAAACTGGTAAAAACAGATCGAATGCAAAGCGATTCTAATTTTGGTTGATTCCTATTCAGTTCAATTTTGATTTCACCTTGTCAAAATGCTAAAACACCCTGATTTTTTTTTCTTTTGTAGAAACCTAGTAGGGTACCACAATTTTTATTTTTTTGATAGAAGGGTATCTCAAGTTTCAAAAGTGACATTTGAGATACCTTGTGAGCTCCTTTTTTCTTCTTTTTTTTTTTTTTTTTTAAATCCAACATATTTCCAATTTTACCCCTCAATCTCCTCACCGTTGGCTTTGCACAACTCGCCACTACCACCACTGGTATCACCACCTCCCCGCATCAACTTCCTCTCACGCTCTCATTGCTTGACCACTGGCCCCCGCCATGCTCTCTGCACCCAACTCAACCCCTTTGCTCCCACCCAATGCTCTCTCTTCCCCATGCAGCCACTACCACCACCACTCCACCCCCAGTGCAACCGCACTCCCCCACCCTCTCCTCTTCCTCGTGCAACCACTGGCCCCCTTTCCCTCCTCTTTCCTACAACAACCTCCACCCATCCCCTACTGCATCTCTTTTTCCTCCCCCAATACCCACCCTGTCACAATCCCCTCTCACCCCAACATGTAAATCCCCTTTCCACACCATCTTTGTCCCCAGACCCATCTGCAGCCAACCCGACCCCAACCCCAGCCCAAATCAACTTCTTCCTCTGTTATCTTCTGCAACTTGTCACTCTGTTGGAGGGGGTGGCTAAGGTTCACATGATTTCTCGCAATTCACAGTTCAGACTAAGGAGATTCGAGTTGACAACTGAATTGGATTTAGTGAGATTAGTCAGACCTCAGAACTGTAATTTTCCAGCAGGCGTTGTTGAAATCTCCCTATTGTCTCCTTTGTGTTAAAGCACTTTCAAAGCCCATGACCTTATCCAATAGATGATGGCAAGACTATACCTTTCTTGATCAGAAGATAATGAAGGAAGCTAGTTATTAAGAAATTCCAAGATCTCTTTCAAGCCCAACGAGAAAGTTCAAAGCATAAATGGCCACAAGCGTATTGAATCTCTTGTTTAGGAGAAAGTTTAAAAGCATGCATGGATGCCAGCTCCCACCACTGACATGGTATGGACAACAAGACCCTTCAGCACCTCTCTTGTGGTTTCAAGAAATTAATTTTTGGTGTATACTTTCAAAGAGATTGAAAACAAAATGATCAAACTGAAAAAAAGAGATCAAGCTTGGAGAAAAATTAGACAAAGAAAAAGACAGATGGAGATGCTTTAGAGAAGATGATCATTACCATTCCCAATGGTTTCATGTTATTGGTTGTGAATGAAGACCAAGAACTTGGAAATTGAGTGCACACAATAAATAATCAGACAACAAAAAAGTCAAATTGTAGGTTTATCAAACGTCCTCAATTTTATTTGTTGTAAATGATAGACCTCGTAGTGGGGGAACTCACGTTAGGGGTGTCAATTTCAGCCTGATACAATTCGTTTATAAATAGGTAGTAATGATGCACCGCATAAGCTTGACGAGCGCCCAATAGACTTGACATGTTTACAAGCCTGACTTGGCCTGACCTATTAGCGTGACTGTTTATATGGTATATTTTAATTTTTTACTATTATTTTTTTGTAGAATAAGGTGCATAGTCATATTTTTATCAGTTATTGATTCCATTTTTTTTGGCCTGGAAAATTTTCTCCGTAAAATCAAATTTTCTTTTATTTTTCAGTTTGGAAAATTTTACAAAGGACTCTTGTCATTAAATCTCCTCAAATCTTCTTCTTCTTCATTTCTTTGTTTTCCAGTTCCAATTGCTCAAGGTGGAATAGGGGTTCAATGGCTTACAATTCTTTTATTGTAAATTTATTCTTTCTCCTATATTAATATAATATATTTGCTGACTCTTAGCAAAAAAAAAAAAAGTTCCAATTACTCCGCATTCATGGAAAATATAATATTCATCTTCATCATCATTTGAATTGATAAGGAAAAACGACAATTTCTGAGAATTTACACGATACATATTTGCGGCATTAATGATGCATATTTTGACATTTTTGTGGTCGTGGCTTCTGGGCAATGGTCAAAAGCCAATAATCCCACTTAGATAGGGATATTTTTTTAATGCATAAAGGGAGAATGATTTCAAAAGGGTTATCTATTTAAATGGATGCGGATAATCCTTTACTTGCAAATTAAACAATTGAACAATTCTTTTGTCCAATTGTTCATGTTAGAGCAGTTGCTCTTTCCTCCAATTTTAGGAGCAAAGCTCCGACCTACCATTAGTGGCTTTTTTTTTTTTTTTGGTAGAGATTAATGACTACTTTACAACTTTATTAGAGAAGGTTGAGCCAAGTTAGCTAAAGCACACGCCCTTAGGTCTTAACCATGCCGGGATTTTTCGATAAGGCAAACCCCATAACATGGAAATATATTAACCCAATTTTCTATTTACTTGGAGATGAAGATCCACAAGGGTTCACAGTGGGATGACTCCTATAAGCTTATCAAATCCAACACCCAGTGAAGTGCTCTGATGACTCTCATTACTCTACACTGTTGTATCCGGGGTGGGCTTATCCATTCCCCCACTCTAATAGCTTCAAATGGATAAGGGATTGACATTAATGGATGTTTCATGCCTTAGGCTTAAAATATTTTTACTTGGATAATGATTATTTATAAACAAATGGGAAGAAATCACACTCGTTTGAATCAACCAATTGGTAGAATCAACTTGAATTGATATCTCACCATTGATTTCAGCTTCAAGATCAGATGCTGATTGGATGGGTTCTATGATTGGACTATAATTACTTAAAAATGAAAGACATCTTTGACTTCCAGAAAATATCTTCTACCAAAGGCAGGCTCAACTACCTCATTAAAGTAAAAGAACACACATGTCAGGACACTATTGACTTAATGCTGGAGGGTCAATTGAGTATATCTCTATAAGAACAAAACTTGGCTGTCAAGGGAATGGGATCTCAAGGGTATGAATAAAAGTAATGATCACCGGCAACTTCCTAATGGTTTCAATTGTACTTATCAGAAAAGAAGTGTTTTTTGTTGTTTATGACGACAAAGACCTTAGAGTGGACATATTAATTATTAAACGAAAGAAAGTCAAAAGAAAAAAAAAAAACAAAAGAAAAAGCCAAATTATCGGTCAAATTATGAGTAGCGTACGGACCAAGTTTCCCAAAACTCTTAACAACAACCAAAAAATTGACTTTCAACAACAAAAAAGACAAGAGATATTTATAAGGGAGGGTCAATATTCCAACACGCATAAATTAAATTGAATTTCAACAACAAAAAAAGACGAGATATTTATAAGGGAGGATCAATATTCCAACAAGCATAAACTAAATTGACTTTTTGAGCCTAAAGATGCTAAACGATCAGTTACAAAGTGATAGGGTTTCTCCATATAAACAATATATATGGAATCTAAAAATACTAATTCCCCGATAATACATTTTTATCCTATACTTGTAATGGATCCCAAACCATACCCACCAATTACTAGTATAAGCCAAATAATAACTATGTAAACCATCATAGGATACAAGACATATCCAACTCTGAACTTTCACCTTGATTTGCAAAAGAGAAGTGTTCCTTGGACTAAGTCCATTTATTAGAAATCAGCAGGCGGAGGGGGCATCTTTAGTCCAGAGGTGAAGGGGAGGTACGGTAAATTGATCCAGATTGGAATGGATTTGAATGAGATCTCTTCGAAGGAGTCTGTGGAGTCCATGGGTGGAGGATGATAGGTTTTATATGAACGCGCCAAAGCCCTCTCACAAGGGCTCAGAACCTATTCTCTTTAGTGATGAAACGAAATATGCATGAAATGCCACTTTCCATCAATAAAAATATTTTCTTATACAAATTTAAGTGTAAATCATAATGGACCGAGTTCCCTGCACCTATGGTGAATGGGAATCCATTCACCTCGGGGGATCTAGGCCACCTGAGGGTTGGGAGGGGATGGGAGGGGAAGGGGGAGGTGGCACTTTTGACTTTTAAATCACACCATGATGTTCACCATATGGCAAAGAAAAAACTATGCTCAATCTTAGTAAGATTATAAACAACTTTTAGAGTGATGAACCCATAAATATTAAAAGACAAATCCAACAAAAAAGATTCATGTATATCTATAATCAGGTCAATTTATTACACACTTGATGAGCTAAATTTTTTTTAAATCTTTTCTGACCAACAAAGGCCAAATAATTTATTCAAAAACACAAACAGGAAAAACCCCATCTAAGATGTTTTTTTTATAGAGAAAGGAGCTGGGCAAAGCCACAAAATCCGAGAAAATTTTTTTTCGCTAAAGGCTCGAAAAATTTTCATTAATAAAGGGGAAAATAAAAAATCAGCGAAAGAGATTTTTTCCCCACCTTTGGCATGGCCATCAGTAGGGAGAAAAAACTCAATTAAATTAATCTAAATCTAGGTCTAGATAATGCATCCAAGGCAATTTCAGAATGTATGTGCGTCGGGAAAGTTGCCGGGTAGCTTGAAGTCTCTGATTTAGGCGCCTCTCTGGCTAGATAGTCTGCCACAACATTAGCTTCCCAAAAGCAATGAGTAACTTTCCAAGGGATAGACTCAAGGAAAGAAATACACAAGATCTAGTCCTGATAAATATACCACGGAATGGATCGTGTCTGAGCTGCCAGTACAACTGCTGCAGAGTCAGTTTCAATCCACAGGGAGATCGCCTTTTTGTCCTTCGCCATCAAAATCTCTTCAATAAGAGCTCTACATTCTGCAACGTAATTTGTTTGAACACCCAGGAATTTTGTAAATGACCCAATGATACCTCCCTTGTGATCTCTGAGGACGCCTCATATTCCGGATTTTCCAAGATTTTCTAAAGAGCAACTGTTTGAGATTTTAAATATAACCGTAAGCGTACGGATCAGTGTAGCTATGGGTCGAGCACATGGAGAGCAACCACTTTATTTTTTTTCTTTTAATAATGCGAAAGTGAACTGATTAATGGTTGTGATCTGATTCTAATTACTGTCCTAAACATATGTATCTAAAATAACGTCCTAACCATTCGTCATCTAAAAATTTAAAGACGCAAGCCACGCAATTAAAATTAAATAAATAAATAACTGAAAATAAACAACCCACGTAAATAAAAAAAAATGCTGAAATAAAAATAAAGTAAAAGAAAGGAGAGAAAGCTAGAGAGAGACTCACAAGTAGGTTTCTCTACTTAGCCTGAGGGATGCATCATAATATGAGCTTCCCTACTTGACCAGAGAGTCACTCTTACAAGGGTTAC
>NW_024868396.1:21063-114942 GCF_013358625.1 Macadamia integrifolia | reverse complement strand
ATCACTACTCTTTATCTTGAGCTGATAATAGCCGGACCGAAGGTCTATCTTTGAAAATACTCTGGCTCCCTGCAACTAATCAAATAAATCATCGATGCGTGGCAATGGATACCGGTTCTTAATGGTTAGCTTATTCAACTCCCGGTAATCTATGCACATACGCAGACTACCATCCTTCTTCTTGACAAACAACACCGGGGCACCCCAAGGTGAAACACTTGGGCGAATAAACCCCTTTTCTAATAGTTCTTGCAATTGCATCTGCAACTCCTTCAATTCAGCTGGTGCCATCCTATATGGAGCCTTAGATACTGGAGCTGCTCCAGGAGTCAAGTCTATGGCAAACTCCAACTCTCTGTCAGGTGGTAAATGCATCAGATCATCTGGGAAAACATCGGGAAACTCTTTAACCACCTTTACTTCTTCTAGAGGTGTAACTCTTGCATCAACATCGAGTACTGAGGCTATGTAACCCTGACATCCACTTTCTAGTAACTTTACCGCTTGAAGAGCGGAGACCAGAATCTTCCGCACTCTTTTCATGGTATCTGCTCGGTATACCCACTCTTTCCCTTCGTCATCTGTTACCTTAATCAGCCTTTCCGCACAGATCACATTAGCTCGGTGAGCCGACAGCCAATCCATACCCGATATAGCATCAAAATTCTACATATTGAACTTAATGAGTTGCGCATCAAAGTTCTTCCCACTAATCTCCACCGGGCACGGTCCATACACTTCCTTCAGCTGTGCAATCTTACCAGTAGGCATACTAACAATCATTCCCTGGTCTAGGATCCTGGGTGACATCCCAAGCTTCCCAACAAATCTCTTAGATGCGAATGAATGAGTAGCTCCTGAATCAAATAAAACATAGGCTGGTATGCCCGATATGGGTAGGATACCTAATATAACGGTGTATATTAATTTCAGCAGGTCCTCAACATTAATCATAATGAACTTCTTAATTTAAAATGTACCTGCTACAACTTCTGTACTAGCCTCAGCTTCCTCGGTGATAGGGCATACATCCTTCCCTGCGGTTGATTGCCTCGAGGCAAGGGAGGTCGGTAAGCAGAGGGCTGACTGGAGGGCAAGGCTGGTCGGGACCGACAGTCTTTCGCATAATGCCCATAGGAATGGCAATTGAAGCAACGAATCTGAGACGTCGGAACTGGAGCGGGGCCCCTCTGCACTTGACCCGATGCAGATGAAGGTCGAGGTGGCCTTGAAGCTGTAGGTGCCACACTAGTGTTCGGGCGAAAAGAGGTAGAACCCGAACCACCAACTGGCCTAGGAGGGTAGCCAGATGGCCTATAGGGCTGCCTATACATAGGCCCAGAACTGTATGATCCACGGTATGCTTTGGAGGAATTTCCCACATCTGGGAATGGATTTGATCTCTTCCACAGTCCAGGAGTGAGGGACTGTTCACCCTTTTGCTTATCTTCCATCGTTTTGGCCTTCTGTACAATCTGGCCATATTCGGTCAAATCCAAGACTTCCAGCACTGACCCAATAGACGCTTTTAGGCCCTTTAGGAACCTTGCTGCCTTCTCCTCAGCTGTTCGCATATGCCTTGGGGCAAAATGGAATAAACTTTCAAACTGTTGCTGATACTCAAGGACAGTCTTACCTCCTTGAGTTAAGGCCATGAACTCCGTCTCTTTCCGATCTCTGAAACTGCGCGGATAGTGGTTGTCCAAGAACAATTCCTTAAACTGCTCCCAAGTAGGTTCTGGATGAGCAGCCATTAATATAGGCTTGGAAGCTTGCCACCAAGAATTTGCCTCTTTCTTGAGTTGTAACCCAGCACAAATGAGCTTCTGGGCATCTGTGCACTCAAGCACCTCAAATATCTTTTCCAATTCTTGGATCCATTGATCCGGTTCTAGAGGATCACTCCCCACCTTAGAGAATACCGGTGGTAGGTTCCTCTTGAACGACTCTACCACCCTTGACGTGTTGCTCGTCGCCGGGAAGTTAGGAGCATAGGCAGGATAGTAGGCATAAGGATGAGGCATCCCATGCTGAGGAATACCGAATGGTGGGATTGGAGGTGTACCCACTGGTGGTCCCGTTCCCGACCCTACCGGTGGGTCTTGCGGAGTGTGTACCCGGGGAGGTTGACCCGGTTGAGAAAGTTCCAACTGTTGCTGGATGGCAGTCATAAATGCTTGCTGTTGCTGAAGCATTTGTTGTTGGAAAGCTTGTTGGGACTGCTGAATTATTGTAGCAACATCTCCCGGTGTAATGACCGGTGGAGGGTCCGGGAGTGCAGTCATAGGTGGGTCCCCATGTGCCCCACCCTGACCATGGGTCTCTGCAGGTAGCGGAGGTGAGGTATGCCCCACAGAACGGGCCCCTCTGGAATTTCGTGGTCGACCGACCCGACGAGGACCCCGCGAGGTACCTCGGGCATTACTACCGGATCTAGTACGTACCATCGTATCCTTGTACCTGGAACATATCACACACCACATTGGTTAAACACCATAGACTGATTTAGGCACACAATTATATGCCATTATGTGAGGTGTTGTAGTGTATGATAGCCTGTAATTAATCATAGTTTAATTCCAAGATACGGGCGAAGTCCACATCATGCATGCTAATGGTCCCACTCGACCATAGCATATCGATCAGAGGACTAATTCCCACCATAAAACCAATAAAATCACAATAGGAGAAGAGAAGGGAAAAGGCAAAGAGGAAAGAATTTTTTTTTTTTTTTTCCTTTTTCTCTTGGACGATTTTGGGAGTCTACTCGGCGCTCCAACTCGCGATTCCGCTCATCCACACGGCGATTTAGTGAAGGATCAACTCATCTCCATCCAAGTAAGTTCCTCTTCTTCTCCTTTTTCCAGAATTTCAATTTGGGTGAAATGCTTGATTAGGATTTGCTTTCTAGGCTTTCTTTCTCTATTTCCCACCATGGAAAAGTATTATCATGTGGTTGTGATGATTCCATTGTGCTCATTTGTAGTTTATAGGAATCATCCCACTTTATTTGGAGAGAAACCCAAGTTGATGCCCTAGGTTCCCAAATTTGGGGTTTCTTCAATCCTTACTGTTTTTCTCAAATTGATGTCTTCTATGTAATGCATTTCACTTGTTTTACGCTAGATGTGAGTTAGATTTCATTGGATCATCCATTATGCTTGAAATCCTCATGTATTTCCATGAAATCCCTATTTTGGCATTGGTTTCCTTGATTTTCATCCACACTTGCACTCATGGAATTCCATAGTCCATTTGGGGTATATTCTTGCAATTCCATCATCCCATTACTATGGCATTTCATTCTAGACCTAGGGTTTCAAGCTTTCACTCCATTCTATTGCAATTTGCTCAATGAACTTGAATTCCCCCATTTCACTCATGCCTATTGCTTTTGCTGTCATTTGCTGTCATTTTACTGTTTTGGCACGTTTCCATGCGTTGCCATCACCATATTTCATGTTATAAGTTTTCTATCCTTCCTAGATCGTTGCCGTTCCCATTTTGCAGAAATTGGGTTTTGGATTTCCCCTTCTTTAATGCTGCTGTCTTTTCTTACTGTACTAACCCAACTTCTTTACTTATTGTCAGGATGTCTTCACGCACCGGCAGAGGACCATCTTCCTCTGGTGTTCGACGCAAGACCACCGCTTCTAAGCGGAAAAGTGCGGAGACCAGCACTTCAGCTCATCGCACAGGGAGACCTGCACCTGCTCAGTCTGACCCTTCAGACTACGATGAGGAGCACTTCACTAGTGCCGAGGCCGCAGCCAAATGGCCTATCTTCCTGAAGGGGCCAGTGTTGATGGAAAAGACCGTGGTAGTCGAGGACTTCCACAAGGCCCAGCTTCAGGAGAGGTTCTCAGCATTGGGCTGGGACACTATTCTTCAGGTGGACCGACCGTGCTACGATCAGCTCGTCCGTCGGTTTTATTGCAACCTCGAGGTGTCGTATCAGTACGGGGAACTCACTGTCAGCAGCCTGGTGAGGGGAGTGGATATCCAGCTGACGGTAGACACCCTGGCCAGTATTCTGGGCATATCGACGGCGGGACACCGATACTACAGTCCCCCCAGGAGTAGACCTCAGGGACCGTTCATGAGCATGGAGACACCGGACTTCATCTACGAGACCATCTGCGGCAGCAGCAGTCGCCCGGAGTCCGAGACATCTTTCTTCCCTGAGGTCCGTCTCTTCGCCCGGTTGATCCAGTTCAACCTGCTCCCCAGGGGAGGTCATCGGAACCAGGTAGGTTTCATGACGGCTTTCATTGCCTTTTGTATTTTTACGGCCGCAGAGGGAGGCAGAGAGCACTTGTGCCTTCCCTATATCATCCTCAGAGCGATGGAGCACCATGCTTCCCACCCAGAGGACGGAGGATTCCCCTACGGCAGGATCCTCACCAGGATCTTCGAGTTCTTCAGGGTGGATCTGAGCGGAGAGGAGGGGAAGACTCCGGCCGATAGGTTTGATCGGAGCAACCTCTTGAAGATGGGTCTCCACACCCTCATGGATTCACCTCCGAGATCGGGAGCTCGGAGAGGTAGGGGTAGGAGGGCTGTCCCTATGGTGGATGTCCCCATGGAGGAGGAGTCCAGTGAGGAGGATGAGGACTACGTTCCTCAGGACGAGGAGGAGGAGCCGATGGGTGGTGGCATCCCTGAGGAGGTGCCTCAGGAGTCGAGAGGTACGGGCCCTAGTTCTTCCAGAGCTGCAGCCCCACCATATGGAGCCCCACCACCTGGGAGTGGTGACTACGACTATGAGGATAGGACAGCCTCCATGGGGCCTTGCAGGATGGCCAGATCCAGATACTGAGGCAGCTAGACGAGATTTCCTCCAGGCAGATCACCTTGGAGGATTCCTTCCGTAGGCTGGGTCAGGACTTGGACACCAGGGCCACCGCCATCTCAGCAGATTATGGCCGGCTTCGGAGGGAGGTACGATTGGTGAACACGAGGTTAGATTAATACGATCACCGCTTCGACTTTAACTCCAGGCCTCCAGCGAACTTGGTGATCATCGACGACGATGACGACGACCAGTGAGGCTTAGCTTGACCACCCAGCTACTTATCCATTTTTCTCTTTTGTAGACCTTGTAGATTTATTTCTTCTCATTCCTTGTAATTGCGATGTAACTTGAATTTCATTTATGGAATGAAACGCCCTTGGATATTGGACTATTATAATGTTTTCATATGTGGAGTTCCTGTGTGGTTTTGTGGTGATGTGACTTTTCTATTTGTGCTCTTTGTTATATTATTATCTGTGGTTTATCAGGTTTTTGTGTAAAATTTTTGGAAATCCCACTTTACGCCGTTATGCTGCCGAAATTTCGTCGAAATAGTACTTTATAGGTTATAGTACCAACCTAATTACCTTTTATCTACACTCACGCATGCCATGAATGCAACTTATAATATAACTCAGTTTTTTTATACTTCCTTTCTTTGACTTTTAATCTTTAAAGCTTTTATATTTGCCCAACCCCATTTTCCTATTATAGAATCTACGGGATTCTAATGGTATGCTGTGAGTGGAGCAGAGCATCGCGCTCTGATACCACCGTTTGTCACACCCCGTTCGCACTGAACCGGAGCGGTGACCGAGTTAACACCGGTTAACCCAAACCTGCCAGGATCATCAGACACTGTATTCCACCACAGCATACACACACTAAAATCAACTCATCAAATCAGCGGAAGACTAAGTTTGAACTGTAATAATTCCCATATACCTGATACCCAAATGGCGATACCATAATTATATACATTTGGGCCCAAAGGCATGATATATATACCCAAAAAGAATAAAGTTTGAATATCAATTATATACAGGAAATTATCAAAAACATCAGAGTACGCAGCCCGGCATCGGTATCAAGGCTGGAGCTCAGCTCGGCCTCAGAACCGCTGCCCCGCAACACAGCTCTCACACGCGCAGTCTACGCCGTGCTCAAACTCATCAGGGGTCCACCAGTCCTCCTCAGGAAACTCGACTGTGGGACCCACCCCATGCTCCTCAGATGCATGACCTGCAAAATCATCTAAAAAGGGGTGCACACGTGGAATGAGCTCACTAGCTCAGTAAGTAGAGAGGTGGATCACGCACAACAGTCCACACATCACAACACATCATATGCACTAGATGCCATGCAAGACATTTTAAATCACATACACCTAATCAACATTACTAAGTCTTTGGTTTTAGTGCTACTACAACCACAGTGCGCGTATACTCCGGGTACGAGCCGCGAACTCCCTCCCGCGATACGCCCATAGGGCTGTTGGAGAAGGCCCACCGTGAGTACTCGGAAAAATAAAGACAATGCCGTCCACCGGCTCTCAACAGAAATGTAAATAAATTAAATGACAGTGCTGACTCCAGCAATTTAAAAGCAGTACGATTGGCCCTCTTGAAATACCACCGGGGTTGCGGACTGTCCTACATGACTCGCCGGGCGTAATGCCTAACCGCCACAGTGTCCGACAACCGCGACCCCTGCTTCCCCCCAAATGGCAACCCAACACCTCAACCCCTGTTGGGAAGGGTCGTAGCACGGGATGGTGAGAATCCTAATACCGCATGCTCCTATATGCAGTACGACTGCATAGTGCCTCCGTGTCCCATACCACGGGCCACCAATGCATTCGTTTCCAAGCCGACCACGGCATCTAGTCTATCAAGGCATTATGCAACATGATGTACACATTCAACATATAACAACACATTCAATTTGCATTTGAAAAGTAAACATAGCATATATGCACATCAATGAGTGAGATGACTAATCTATATAGCGCATTCATGATGACATGACTAAATTAGATATAGTTATATGAATGCCAAACAAATGCCTTGAAACAAGGCCAAACGTCCTCTCTCCACTTACTTGTAGCGTACAAGGATTCCCGCTCGGTACGGGAGAGATCCGGAGCGAATCGGGTATGATTTGGTGAACCTAACATAATTGAGCGAGGTTAGTACTTCACCATTTTAGAATCAAAATTAATGAAATCCGACTTCAAAATCGTGTTTAGAACGTCGAAAGAAGGTCCCACGTCCGATTTGGGCTCAATTGGACCTAAGAATCAAATTCTGTCAACTCGGGTGGGTCACTCAGGTGGGTGGTCTACCCACCGGTCCAACCCGCCGGTTTGGGACCGGCGGGTAGGGACCCGCCGGTAGGACCCGCCGGTCCTACCGGCCGGTTTGGCCAGGGACCCCCTGGTCCTCTCGGATGGGTGTCTCAGGCGGGTAGGGACCCACCGGTTGTACCCGCCGGTTTTGGCGGAAAACCCCCAGTTTCTTCTCAACTTCCTCCCTTCCTTGGGGACCCAAATGGGGCTTTTCTCAACCCATTCTTCACACCTTTAAAGTCCTATAGGATGGTTCTAGCTTAGATCTAAGTTAGATTTAAGTAAGGGGAACCATCATACCTTCTTTGCTCAAGAATGGCTTCAAACCCTCCAAATCACTTCCAACTCACAATGCTCCTTCTACCTTGTCAATATCTCTTCAAATCCTTCAAGATCAACACATAAATCATCTATTAAGCCTTAGATTCATCATTTCAAAGTGTGTTTACAAGATCTTAAGAAACCATACTCGAATCAAGGGTTTAAAGCGTGGGTATGGTCAATGTTCATAAAACCCAGCCTTTCTTACCTCCAATCGTAGATCTCAAGTTGAAGATTACTCTCCCGGCACCGGAATGGCAAGATCGAGCTTCGGCGCCGCTGAAATCCTTCCTTTCTTCTTCTTCCTTTCTTCTTCCCTTTCTTTTTCTCTCTCCTCTTTACTTTTCTCACCAAACGTACGGGGGTAATAAATGGAAAGAAAAGAAATCATAAAGCTTTATATACTATTCCTATTTAAGTGAATAGTGATGGATGGGTCACTCAGGTGGGTGGGTGTACCCACCTGACATACCCACCCGAGAGTCAAAACTTGGGATTTTGGCTGGGCTCGGACCTTGGCTCGGACCCTACCCCAAGCATACAATGTAGCATACGTATATAACCTTAAAATACGGATATAATACCTGTTCTATCCGTACATAGCCTTATGGTAGGTGCACGTACACGGTTTGGGCACTCCCGTCTCTTCTGGCACTGGCTCGGACTTGTCGGGCCAGCCGGTGTTTAAGGTCACCCGTGCCATCATAGCCCATAAGGAACTCGCTCTAACATCCTCTGGCTCGGTTCCTGCATGGTTAAACCGGTTCAACCGTGAAATCAGACCGGGTTTAAGAAGCGGGATATTACATAGTCAATGTCATGTTTGCCATGCCTCGTGTTTATTAACATATTTTTTATACTTGACGATCCTTTTTTTTTTAATTTTTTTTTGGTTTAAATCAATTCATTTTTCTCATGCATGTAGGTCAGTTAGTATTCATATTTTATCCACTTCTCACTTACATCACCACATGGGACATTTACAACCATTGTATATTTAATAGATAGATTTCATTTCCTTAAATTGAGGTAGTTAATTAAATAATTATTTTAATATTTAATTAAATAAAGTCTTAACTCATTAGATTCATTAGGGTTCATAATGCATTTAATTGACTCTTAAAATTCGGTTTTAATTGTTTAAATTATTAGATTGATTAGGTTTTCCAAAACTTCCATCTGAAATAGTTAGATTTGGGTAGTTTTCACCATTCAATTCAAGTTTTTGTCTTTCTTTAAAAATCTTGTTACCTATTAGATTAATAGATTAATTAGGATTGCAATAATTCATTTTAAAAATCATTAGGGATTAGGATTAATCATTTTAATTAATTCAATTTAGGATCTCACAAATTCATTGATCATCCATCTAGGTCAGGCTCAATTAATCAAATTAGTTTAATTTAGGATTTCATAAGTTGCTAAACTAATCCTAGGTTTAGGCTTATTTCATTAGCTTAATCTAAGACTCATAATACATCAATTAAATCATTTAGGGTTTTTAATTTTTAATTAGTGTAATCATTTCATTATTTGCATCATAACCTAGCTAGCATAATTTAGACAATTGACTTAGGGTTTTCACATGTCATACTTAGATACCTAGTTTAGGGTTTTCAGTGACCTAGATTTAGGACTAGTTACTCGGGTACAAACAAATTTTGGTCAAACAAAGAGAGACTGGCTTTAGGGCCGGGCAGACTGGGTGCCTAACACCTTCCCAGTCTGTCACTTCACTTATCCAGAATCTTAGTGCAAACCAGCTTTATCCATCAGAGTCATTAGTCTCTCTCCTTTGATTGGGGGAGATATTATGGGTCCTAAACCCTTTCTAGGTGGTGACTCCCTTTTACCCATAACGTGTATCTCCCCTTGGAATTTGATGATCGGGGGATACTATCTCATTAGGGTCGAACCCTAGCGTGTATACACGCGCTACGCGTCATATCGCGATCCCGATGGAGGTCCATGATACCTACATCGTTAACTGGAGTATTCACAGTCAAAGAATTAGGTAATCGGGATAAATGATCTGCAACCAAATTTTCATCGCCTTTCTTATTGTTAATTTCTAAGTCAAATTCATGTAAAAGCAAAACTCATTTGATAAGACATGCTTTGACATTCTTTTTTTGAATAAGGTATCTGATAGCTGCATGGTCAGTGTAAATAATTACATGAGAACCTATCAAATAGGCACGAAACTTTTCTAATGTAAATACAACAGCTAAAATTTTTTTTTTAGTTATAGTATAGTTCAACTGTGCATCATTGAGAGTTCTACTGGAATAATAGATAACATGAGGAAGTTTATCAACTTTCTGCCCTAAGACTGCCCCTATAGCAAAATCAGATGCATTACACATTAATTCAAAGGGCTCAGTCTATAAGGGAGCTTGAATAATGGGGGTTATAGTTAACACCTTCTTTAATTGCTCAAAGAACATGAGGCATTCACTAAAAAATTCAAAGGGTTGCTCTTTAGCCAAAAGATTGGTGAGAGGTTTAGCCATGTGACTGAAGTTCTTGATGAACTAATGATAGAACCCTGCTTGACCTAAGAAGGAACAAGCGTCCTTAACTGACTTTGGAGGTGGTAAATTAGAAATTAAGTCCACCTTAGCTCTATCAACCTTGATCCATTCTTTGGAAATGACATGACCCAGCACTATGCCCTGTGTAGCCATGAAATGACATTTCTCCCAATTGATGATTAAATTACTTGCTTTGCATCGTTTAAGTATTAAAGAAAGATGATGCAAACAATTAGAAAATGAGAAGTCATGAATAGAAAAAACATTCATAAATACTTTCAAAAAGTGCTCCACCATATCAGAGAAAATGCTCATCATGCATCTTTGGAACGTGGCAGGGGCATTATGAACCCCAAAAGGCATATGCCGATAAACAAAGGTTCCATAGGTGCATCTAAAGGTGATCTTGTGTTGGTCATCTAAGGCAATGAGAATCTAGTTATAGCCAGAATAATCATCAAGGAAACAATAATACTCATGCCCGACTAACGGTTCTAACATTTGATCAATAAAAGGCAAAGGAATGTGGTCTTTCCAAGTTGTCGCATTTAACTTCTTGTAGTCAATGCACACACGCCATCCTGTTTGGAGACAGATAGGTATCAACTTATTTTCAGTATTTTGGACTACTGTGACCCCTAACTTCTTTGGCACCACGTGCACTGGACCTACCCACTCACTATCAGAAATAGGGTAGATGATACCATGATCCAAGCACTTTAGGATCTCTTTCTTGATAACTTCTTGCATAGTAGGATTAGCCATTTTTTGTGGTTTCCTAAAAGGTTTTGAATCCTCCATGAAGTGAATATGATGTTGAATGATTTAGGGGCTGATTTTTTTTAATGTCTGTCATGGTCCAACCTAAGGCTTCCTTATTTTCTTTTAAAACTTTGATCAACTCTTCCTCTTGACTTGAAGTTAAATCTGAGGTGATAATAACTAGTAGAGTTTGATCTTCTCTTAAGAAGGCATACCTTAAGTTAGAGGGAAACTCTTTCAAATCAAGCTTAAGGGGGCTCAATAATTGAGGGTTTAGGAAGAGAATTTGATAAAGGACCAATGGACTCTATGAGTGTATAAAGGCTCCAAACCTCGGAGAAGAAAATTTCAGTATCATCCTCTAATTCTTCCATACACTCTTAGAATTCTGAATCAAAGTCAATGTCAGAAGTTTTAACAATATCATCAGAAAAATCTTTAAGCATATTGACCTCTTCGTCAATATCATCAAAAGAAATTGTGGGTTGTTTACCCAAACTATACATGTTGAACTCCATAGTGTAGTTGCCAAAAGATATCCTTAATAGACCATTCTAACAATTGATTAATGCATTGCTGGTAGCCAAAAATAGTCTTCCAAGAATGATAGAGATCTTATCTCTAGTGGTGAAGGGTTTGGTGTCCAAAATAATAAAATTAACTAAAAAAATAAATTCTCTTACCTTAAGTAGAACATCTTCGACCATCCTTTTTAGAATCTTGACAGAACAATCGGCCAGCTAAAGAGTGGTCCCTGTGGCTTTTAAATCTCCTTATCTAAGTTGTTGATAACATGATAAGGTAGAAGGTTCACGCTTGCACCAATGTCAAGTATGGTATGTTCAATACGAGTATTGCCAATGACACAAGAGATGGTGGGACACCAAGGATCCTTATACTTCGCTGCTATAGGTTGTGTGATCATTGAACTACTATTAGCTGCTAATAACGCCTTTTTGGGCACACTTATGGTGCGCTTGTGTGAGTGCATAAGTTTTTGAGGACTTTGGTATAGATTGGGATTTGAGTTATGGCATTCAAAAGAGGGATGTTTACCTCTACTTTCTTGAAGACTTCTAAAATTCTTTCCATTGAAGCTGTCTTCTTCTTATTCATCAAACGGTTAGGATAGGGGATAGGAGGAATATAAACATTGTCAAAAGTTTTTTAATTAATAGAATTATTTTTTGTGGCTTCCATCAAATCATCTTTAATTTCTTCAGGTCCATCCGACGAACCTGGAATGGGAGGCACAGTAGTAGCCTCGATAGTTGGAGGATCAACAGAAAAGTCAGATGGTGGAGAAGGAGTGGTACCCTTCTGTAGATACTCTCGGCCATTCCGTAGGGCATATACCTCATTACACTGGTTGGAGGGCCCTTGGTGTTATTGACTCTGTACAACATTGAGCTGAGGAGCAGGTAGCTATTGTGGAGTCAGCACCTGATGTCTAGGATTCGGCTCTGGCTGACTAGGCGATTTTCCTTTCTCCTTCTCATATATGATTGTGACAAGTTGGGTGAGTTGCCTCGTCACATTATTGTAGCTTGTCATGAGAAGGACTAAGTTTTTCTCTAGCTTACTAATTCTTTCCGCCTCTCTAGTGGATGTAAACCCCGAGAGTTATTGATAAGGTGCTTGGAGAGGGGGGCCTAGTAAAATTTGACTGAGGACTTAGATTAGGCCGAGGGAAAGAATTAGGTAGTGGTGCAAAATTGGGCCTCTAGGGACTAGGCTACCCTTGGTTGTGAAAATTGGATGAGCCTCCTTGATTCCCTTGGCTCCGTAAAAAATTAGGGTGATTTCTCTACCCTGGATTGTAAGTGTTGCTAAACAGGTTGTTCAGGTAAAAAGCATTAACACTTTCATTACCCCCATAACTGTTGGGGCATTCTTCCATTACATGTCCAGGGAGAGTGACACCAATTGCACATAGAGACCTGATTTTTGACTTGGTGGACTGGGGCATGTGCTTTAGGGACAAGGGCTTCTATTCTCTTAATGAGGCTATCTAAATGGGCCTCCTTGGCTACTATCCCATCGACATAGTACCCTTTATGTACCCTCCTTGGATTGTAGCCGAATTAGTTTCTATTCTCCTATAGTTCTCTCACTTTCCTGAATAGACTTCCATTCCCTTGTCTTTTCAGCTAGGTCAACCAAAAAGTTTCAAACTTCGTTTTCGTCTGCACAAGCTGTGAAGCTTGTAGGAAATATAAACTCTAACATCTGCTTGGTATAATAGTCTATCCCTTTATAAATTATTTGGCAAAAATGCCATTTGTCAATACTATAATGGGGACACTCTTAGAGATGGTCTTGGAACCTTTCCATGAGTCTAGAAAATGACTCTTGAGGTTTTTGTCAGAACTGCATGATCTCGCTCTTAAGTTTATTTGTTTTATGCAAGGGAAAATTTTTTCTCAAGAACGTTACCGTAAACTGATCCCATGTGATAATGGAATTAGTTGGCAGCCCATATAGCCATCTTTTTGCTCCATCCTTGAGCGAAAATGTAATGCATCTAAGTTTAATAGAATCATCACTAAGCTGTTGTATCTTATTGAGGATACAAACCTCCTCAAATTCTCTGAGGAACAAATGAGCATCCTCAGAGGATAGCCCATGGAAGTGGGGAAACATGGTGATGAATTGAGTTTTAAGCTCATAGTTATTCCCCATGGCAGTTGGTAATCTAATGTAAGAAGGTTGGGCTGCCTTGGCTGGATAGAATCTATCTTTTAAAGCAGGCTTAGGTTGTTCTGCCATTCTTAAAATAGGTACTCTTACTAAATGATTGGTAGAATCACGGGTCCACACACTTATACAATAGAAGACTACCCACAATTAGAGTAAGACAAGCACAAAAGAATGGAAAGAAAAACTCTTTTTATTTTTTATTTTTTATTTTTTACTTTTTGAGAGCTTACCGACAGGGATCCAGGGTTGCTCAAGTCAATTTCTGAGGTACTGCTACAGAGCAAAACCTATCTTTATCATACTATGAGGCTTGACGACCTCCACCGATACAATTACTATTACAAGTTGTTCTTCTCAGGAATTCAATAAAAGAAAAAGAAAAACAAAACAAAACAAAACAAATAAAGCACTCCGATTTACCAAAAGAAAGCAAAAAATAACATGGAACTGTCTCCCCAGAACGACACCAAAAACTTGTTAGGATTTAAAATATAACCACAAGCGTACGGATCAGTGAAGCTATAGGTCGAACACAGGGAGAGCATCCATTTTATTTTTAGCTTCTTTTAATAATGCGAAAGTGAACCGATTAATGGTTGTGATCTAATTCTAACTACCGTCCTAAACATATGTATCTAAAATAATGTCCTAACCATTCGTCATCTAAGAATTTAAATACGTAAGCCACACAATTAAAATTAAATAAATAAATAACTGAAAATAAACAACACATGTAATTAAAAAGCAATGAAGGAAAAAATATTGAAATAAAAATAAAAGAAAAGAAGGGGGATAAAGCTAGAGAGAGACTCACATGTAAGTTTCTCTACTTAGCCTGAGGGATGCATCATAATATGAGCTTCCCTACTTGATCAGAGAGTCACTCTTACAAGGGTTACTCTACTTGGCTTTAGGGAAAGGGGGAAATTAAAATGAAAACAATAAAATGATGGTTCTATGGCTAGGATGGGCAAAGCCAACACATATACTAGCATGAACCTTGGGGGAAAGGGAAAGCAATAATGTAACCACTGAAATTAAAATCCTAAATTAAGAAAGAAAAGAGTAGTCAGAAGAGGGAATGAGAGGGGGGAGAGAAGACTATTGAAGAAGCCTACTTACCTGAATCAATGGTTGAACTTGAAAGCTTCGATAATTTGAGATACTGCCAACCCTAAAAATCACATCTAGAATGAACAAAATCTGAAATTTCTAGGCTTGGAGAAAACAAATCTTGAAAAAAAAAAACTAAACTTCAAAAGGAGATGCTCCACGGCTCGTGATCTTGTTATCTAGATCTAAGCCTAGAACTATAATTTAAAAATTACAACTCAATTGCATAAATCATAAACATAAAAGACTAAATAAAAATAAAAGAGTGTTTGCATTAATCGAAATAAAAAGCTATTACAAAAGTGATTAAAGCAAAAATAAAGAAAAACTAAAACTAAAAAGAGTGAAAGAGGGAGAGAGAGAAGAGAACTAAGCATAAACTAGAAAATAAACTAAGGGGAATAATAATAAATAGGAGGGGGGGAGGAAGGGGCTTTTATAAGGCTTTGGTCTTGCCTCCTTCCTTCTACAAGTCTTCTTTAAGAAAAGAAAGAAAATAAAATAAAATTAAATCTTGATAAAAAATCCTCAGTCTCTGAGATATTGTGTGAGGAAAGAAAGAATATGTTTCCAAAATTTAACAAATTCTATTCCTTCCCTGTAATATTAATCAATATCTTGCAATCTTTATTGAATTAGAAAGGAATCTCTGCATAGCATCTTCATGATCGTGTGAGGTGGTAAGGAGAGAGAATAATTTTTAGGATTTTGTAGGAGAAAGGATGTGGTACCAATGAGTGGATCCCATCTTTGGACAAGTTAGTTCAAGCTTGGACCGATTCTTGATTCACTTTAAGCACTTTCTCTTGTAGACTTGGAAACTAAAAAAAAAAAAGAAAAACAGAAGTAGTAACATCCAAAGTGGGCAAAATGTACACTTATATCCCTTAGATTTCACACATTATTGTGCTCATCAGATGAGCCCTAAGCCCTTTTTTATTCATTATTGTGATGAAAGGACTTTTCAGACTTTTGAACACTCACAGGGAGTTAAACTTATTTAAGGCATTAAGATTTCCAGATTTGCTCTGGAAATTGCCCATCTGTTTTTTTGTGGATGATACCTTTATTTTTTGTTGCGCTACCCATGAGGACTTATCCACTATAAAGTGTATTCTGGATCTTTTTGTTGATCTGTCTAGTTTGACCAGCAACCTCTCCAAAAGTGGACTTACTTTCAGCTCCAATGTCAAGCCTGATGATCGTGCGTCCCTTTGTAGCTCCATTGGCATCTTGGAAATGGATAAGGATTCAATCTATCTTGGTACCAAACTTTTCCACCCTAAATCTACAAGTGCAAATTTTAACAGTCTTCTTTACAGAGTGGAAAATATGCTTAGTACTTGGAAAGCTTCCCTTTTTTCTTTTGCAAGAAGACAGGTACTCATCTAGCCAACGCTATCATCAATACCTTCTTATTTAATGTCGTGTTTCTCTATTCCAAAGATTGTATGTAGGAAATTGGACTCAATCTACTTTCATTTTTGGAACAGTGACTCATCATCTCACCGAAAAGCTCATCTAATTGGTTGGCAGAAATTGTGTAGGCCTAAAGCTTTTGGGGCCTTAGCTTTACAGATTCATGCACCCAAAATAAGGTCTTGCTCCTCAAACTTGGATGGAGACTTCTCAACAACCCTCAAAGCCTCTTGGTGCATCACTTACAGGCTAAGTATTTCCATCACATATTTGTCTTTGATCCCAAAACCCTCAAAACAAGAGGCTCCCCTTGCTGGAATGCCATCATTAGTTTCATTCCCACTCTTCACCATATGATTTACAAGAAAGTTGGTAATGGGAACAATACCTTCTTTTGGATGGACCCTTGGATTTTCTAGTGATCTCCAAATTCTATTGCTCAATATGATAATAATAACTCACATCAGGTAACACTGGTAAGGCATGTTATATTTGGTAATGGTTGGAATTCTAATCTTATACAATCTCTGTTGCCTTATCATATATTCACATGATTCTATAGCTTCCCATTCATGTCTCTGCTGCTAATAATGATCAATGGTGGTGCCATTTCTCTAAAACTAGCATTCTAACAACTAAGATAGCTGTTAGATATCTTTTCACAAACTCTGGTACTAACACTAATTGATGCTCCTACAGGTGTTCATGCTCTTTGCCCTGCTCACACTGGTGGTGATATCTTTGGAAACTTAGAATTCCACCAAAATTTAAGTTGTTCTTTTGGCGATTGATTCTGGATGGACTACCCACCAAAGAACACCTGCACAAATGGCTGAATAAAGACTCCACCTATAGTCTATGTCACAAAGGGAAGGAAAATCTCTTTCATGTGTTTTTCATCTGTGAGGTTGCTCAAAGAATATAGGCTTCTGGTCCACTTGGTTTTTGACCATCTAGCCTTCCCTTTACCTCTGTTGCTCAATTAATTGTGTATCTTTATAATTCCAGCCATTTGACTCTGTTTGAATTAACCTTTTTTTTTTTACTGTACTAATTATTACGTGTTATTTCTTATGGACGCATAGAAACAAGGTTACTTTAGGGATCACCTCCCTTTTACCTTGCACTGTTATCCAATAAGTGCACTATTGGATAGCAAAATTTCAGCACCTTTCTAATAATCGGCCTGTGCAACAGCCATTGGTTTCCCCACATTTTCCATGTCCAACCCCAACAAGACATCCTGATCATACTATTTTTATAACATCTGTTACCGATATGTCTTTAAACATTTCTGGATGGGCATTATCAGTTTTCTCTCATATTGGTTGCTTACTCTCTCTTGTTGATTTTGTTATGACAGGAGAGGGAACTGATGCCATGGCAACGAGACTTTTGATTGAGTTCCAAGAATTCCAAATCAAAGAAGGTGTTTTTGACAGAATTTTAACAGACTTATTTGAACTTAACAGCCTCATCTCTGTAGATAATTTTTTAAAGTGGCCTTAGCCTACTTTTTGTTGGCAGTTGACCATGGACAACCTTTTTTTTCTAAAATCCAATGTCTTGTCACTAATTCTCCATATATTAGCCTTTTGAAAACTTGGGCGTACAAAACGTTGAACTCTAAGTGTTGATATGTACATTTTATCTAAAGTAAGGTTTTTTTTTCTAGAATAAAAAAAAAATTAATCATATGATTTCCCTTCTAGCTCCATAGACTATATCGACGATTAAAATATTAGAGATAACTGTCCGCATTGGGAAGAAAAATTATAAATTTCCTCTCCCTAATATTATCCGCATATCAGAAATAACTCCTAGAAAAAGTATTACCCATAATTCAATCTCTAATAATGAAACGCGTTGGTGCTGTTTTGACGATATCTACTCTTCATTGTGTATCTAGTTAACATCTGTCCATCTGATCACCAATTATGTTTTTCCTTATTATTTCATCTACATCCTGGGAATAAGTGTCCCTAACATAAGCCAAAGGGTTAAATGCCCCTACCAATCTCTTTACTCATTAACATTTCAGCTGGTCTAATCATCCTCTTTGGGTTTTTATAATTGTTCACTACACCCCACCCTTATAACATTTCCTAAACCACTGTTGTGATAATGTTGCACTGTTGTGATGCTCACTCACCTCAATCTTCTCCATCTCAAAGTTGTAGCTTATCTTCCTTTCAGTTAGCCCATCGTTCTCTCCAATCTCTAGGATCTTCAATTGGTTCCACCTCCCCATCCAACATGGCTGCTTCACCGACTTCACCGACTTCACCACCAAGTCCTCCTTTGATACCGTCGGTAGCTACCTGGAAGTCGCCGACAGTTGATGTCTTTGAAGATCCTATACCTGTCTTATGGAAACCATCTAACTCATCTCTTTTTGGCATGGTTATTGGCCCTTATTTCCACCCAAAGAAAGAGTGAGAGATGTTGTGGTCTCTATATGGGAGTCGTAGGCTCTACTGTTGGCATTCGGTACCAACGTTAGATCATTTTATGTCAATTTCGATTCTGAGTTAGCTAGGAATCGCGTTCTATATGATTCACCATGGTGGTGCGATGACCAGATCATACGACTTGGGACAAATGGACTGGACACCGAGGCATCGAAGAAGGAGATGGACTTCATCACACTATGGTTGTAAGTGGGGGTGTTAATCCTAAGCCCGCACCGGTAGGCCTGATCCAGCCCGACTTGCTTAAGGTCAGACCTGAATTGGCCCGTTTAATAAACGTGTCAGGCTTAAGCCTAGCTTGTTTATTAAACGAGCATTTACGATGCAGAGTAGTAGCCCATCGGGCGCCCGACTGCCCCGACTCACTTAAGTATCCTGTTAGAACCAACTCACTTAGCCCGACTAATCCGACCCCCTTTAGAAAAATGCTTAAATTGTAAATACCTATTCTACCACTAATACTACAAAATATGAGTAATGCTTAAATAGTAAATACCTTTTCTAAGAATCTTATCTTCTTAAATTCTAAGAAAAATGTTTAAATTGTAAAACCAATAGTTTAATTGACTTAAAAAATGATTTTAGGCAGGTCTATTTAGAGCCCGTTTAGAATCAAATAGGCCCATAACCCATTTAAGGACCTTTTAAGGCTCATTTAATGTAGCCCAATCAAAGCCCGATACCAATCGGCTCAATTACAAACCGTACCATACCCCCACAAACTCTGGCCCGTTTAAGTAAATGGACGTTCATGGTGCAAGGATTTCACACCATCAAGCCCAGTTAGGCCCGACCAAGACTGGCTGGGCCCGATCGATTGACACCCCTAGTTGCAAGTGTTGCACATACCTGATGAGGCGGTTTCAGTTCCCAACCTCCAAAACGCCGTATCTTGCATCGAAAAAATTTTGGTGTTCACTGCCACCAACCCAGATTGGTGCTTCTGCACGGCACATTCCGTGTTAAGGTACCTTTGACCTCAAAAATACCTCTCCCTCAAGGTGGATCTTCCCCTGTGAAGTTCATGTTTGAACTCAAACATTTATGTGAGTTGTGTGGTCGGATTACCCATTTGTCCGCAAACTGTAAATTCGAAATAAAGGCTTCGAGGACCAAAAAATTGTCCTTGTCGTTCGTAGATTGCATCACCAAACCCATGTTTGTTAAAATAGATCAACCGCCCAAAATGGTACTCAATGGCTCTCTTGTTCACCCATTTGTGGTTGAGGATGTTCCTGTCACTCCGGTGAAGCTAGTTGCACTGATGAGTGGCAGTAATATGCCATTGTCACCGGTTCCAGTTCCTGAGTGGGCTGGTGCTTCGGGGACCTCTAACTTGGGTGACAATATGATGATGCCTTTGGAGTCCACCATAGGGGATGGTGGTCCTTTCTCTACCCCATTTGGATTTGTCAACCCAATCAAGTCACAACTTCTGTTCTCATTGGATCCAAAGCGTCCTATGAACTCCTTCTCGTTATCTGATTTTGGAGCCATGTCCATTCCGGAATAGATTCCGGAACCGACAGAATTTCTATTTCCCTGTTTTATCATTGCTGGAGCCTCAGATCTTCACATCAACCCAAGTCCAAACTCTATCATGCCCTACGAATGACACATTTCCACCTACAGATCAAAACCTATCCTCTGATCCTCGAAGAAGGGTTGTTGAACCAGTTATGTGTGAACCTTCGGGTGTGCCATCTCCCATTACCACTGTTGCTATTAATCCTCCCACAATTGGGCATGGGCCTGAACTTCCAAATGTCCATTTCTAGGCAAAACAAGTATCTATCCAATACATCCTTCAATCCTTTGACCAGATTCCCTCTCCGTTTGGGTATACAGAAAGTGTGGACCCCCCATGCTCGCCTGAGGAAGCATCTGAGATCCCCTTGTACTGAGGATGATTCGATCTTTGTGCTGGATGATCTCATCCGTGGGTTTGGAAATCCGAATGAGACACTACAGCATCTAGTGGAGCAATTCAAGGTGAAGGAAAATACCCCTGCCGTTTACGTTTTTCTCATAAGGAAGCATGAGGTTGTTGCAACCTTTCCAAACAAGGGATTGCCCAAAAATCTCTTGCCGTTCCTATTATTCAGGAAAATTTTACTAACCACTTGTAATGAATGGAGAGCAGATCATCTGCTTGTACGGGCAGATGAGTTAAACTGGTCCTACGTTAAATAGGTGCCATGTGTCCAACCTTTTTACGGAGGTAACTTTCCATTTATTTATTTATTCAAAATTATAAATCTTTTTTTCCCCATTTTTGAGGAATTTAAAATTATTCAGATATTAGTAATTGTTTTCATCTCCTCTATTTGTGCAGAGTTTTAGATCGGGAATATCGATTCTGGGTCTAGGGTTTAGGGTTTAGTGCTTTTGTTTTATGGTTTAGGGTTTAGGGTTCAGGGTTTATTATTGTTTAGGGTTTAGGATTTAGGGTCCAAGGTTTAGGGTTTGGGGTTTAGGATTTAGGGTTTATGGTGTAAGATTTGTGGTTTTGGGTTTAGGATTTAGGGTTTTGGGTTTAGGGTTAAGTGTTATCGGGTTTAGTGTTTACTGTTTCAGGTTTAAAGTTTAGGGTCTTGGATTTAGGGTTTATGGTTTAGGGTTTAGGGTTTGGGGTCTAGGGTTTATGATTTAGTGCTTAGGGTTTATGGTTTAGTGTGTATAGGGTTTATGGTTTATAGTTTTGGGTTTAGAGCTTTGGATTTAGGGTTTATTATTTAGGGTTTAGGGTTTTAGGTTTAGGGATTACTGATTAGGTATTAGGGTTTAGGGTTTAAGGTTTGGGGATTAGGCATTAGCTTTAGGGCTTATGGTTTATGATTTGTGGTTTTGGGTTTAGGATTTAGGGTTTTGGGTTTAGGGTTTAGGGTTATTGGGTTTATGGTTATAGGGTTTAGGGTTTAGGGTTTAGGGTTTAGGGTTTAGGGTTTAGGGTTTAGGGTTAAGGGATTAGGGTTTAGGTTTTATTGTTTAGTGTTTAAAACTCTCCACAAATAGAGGAGATAAAAACTATTAATAAAATCTAAATAGTTTTAAATTCCTCAAAAATAGGGAAAATAAATAAGATTTAAAAAAATAAATTAACGGAAAGGTTACCTCTTTACTGAGGTTGGACACATGGCACCTATTTAGCATTAGACCAGTTTAAATAATCTGCTCGTACGAGCAGATGATCCGCTCTCTAATGAATGCTATAACAAGTGTGCATGCTTATGTCATTGCTATCAATGGTGGCGATTTTTATGAAAAACACCTTTCATCCGAAATATAACGCTCTTTTTCAGAGAATGGCTTTGCAAGGGATCCTAACAACAGACCTCCTGCGTATTTGGGTTGACTTAGATCCTCCCTATGATCTTTGTCTCTGTGAGTAGGAGAACATTGATTCTGAGTAGGAGAACATTGATGCCTTTGATGTCCATTACTATTATCTCAAAAGAGTTCTTTTGTTAAAAAAAATAAATAGGAATTCACATGGGACTTCTGTGATACTATTTTTACTGACACTCTCTACTATTGTGATTTCTGGTATAATAGGAATGGTGTATTTGTAGCTACTCATGCAGAAGTTTATTTTGCAGCAAGAGATACTTGTAGGAATTGCATGGCTATTGTAAAATTTGATGGGGTTCACGTTGTCGACAAATTAAAACCCAGTGACGACAAAGTGGTTGCACATTGGCCTAAATAAGAGGGTAGAATTTGGATCCCCTGCATGTACTTTCACCCAGACATACATATGAGGTAGATCGAAATTCTAAAGGACAGGCCTTTTAAGGTAAGACTATCCATTAGAGTTTAGATCTGCCTCATATGTATGTCTAGGTGAAATAATGTGCAGGGGATCCAATCTCCAAAATTTTATAGAAACCCTAATTAATGACTATGCATGTAAAGTGATGCATTGATTTTATTGTTATCAGATAATGCATTGGTCTTGATGAATGAATCTGAAAGTATTGTTAAATGGTTCAACCTCATTCTGATTTTGGGCTACAATGTTGTGGTTTGGTTTTTTTTTTGTTAAAGATAAGTGAACATCCGGATCAACAAGCTTGACGAGAGCCAAGATTGAATTTCTGCTTCAGCTAAATGGCAGTGGATCAAGGTAACTTGGTTCAACCCAAAAGTAAAATAAATTTTGATTAGGCTTTGGCCAGCTTGCACTTTAGTTGGGTGAAGGATAGAAATTGTACTTGCATTGTGCATCAACGGACGATGCTCTTGGAAATTGTGCACCCTGACTTTCAAATGTCAACCCAGAGTTAGCTTCCTTCATCCACCTAAATAAAATGTATTTTCTTGGGATAATGTCACTGTCTACAATCTGTAGGACTTCAATGCATGCTTGCATAGTATCCCTATGAACTCAAAGCATCTACCATCACATTGTATCTTTTCTGGTGTTGCGTTGTATACCACCATGCACCTATGCTCAATTGAGATCTTAAAAGGGCCCACCCTAAACTTCTGAACTTGACCCTCAATTGCATATAAGCTAAAACTGGCAATGAAATGTTTCTTAAAAATGTTAAACACCCACCTTGTGTAAACCTTACCCGCATGCTCTTCTAGTGGATGTTGCAAAGATAGTTGTGGTAATTGGGTAGCTGTTCTCAATTCAGCATCAACTTCGTTCTCTCTCTGCCTCTCGATAGCCTTCTCATATTACTTTACAAATTTGTACAATGTCATTGTGCCCTTAAAATAACCTTGAAAGTAACTATCCAACCCTTCACTTCTTTGTGTTGAGCTCATACCCGCGAAAAATTGCTTTCTCAAATAACATGGCACCCAATGCTCCCTTTGTGCGAACTTGTCACTTAACCATGAATTACCCTTCAAGTTATATTTCACCATCATTGCTTCCCACCGTATAAGAAATTGTTCCTCTGTCCATGTACGATATATGCACTGACTCTAGTCCATTTTAAAGTCACGATTCCTGTACCATATCGGACCAAGGTGTTCTTGTGCATGCTTCGCAACATGCCAAGAGCAAAATCGATGTACTGCATTGGGGAAAACACTGGTCATGGTAGGTATAATACCGGTACACTTATCCGTAATAATGGCATCTTGTGCCTTGTTTCCCATTGCATTCAACCACACCCTAAAGAACCACTCAAATGACTCCTTCGTTTCGTTAGCAACCAAACCACATCCGACTATGATAGATTGCCCATGGTTATTGACTCCTGTGAATGGCCCAAAAGGCCATCTATATCAGTTCTTCTTGTATGTTGTGTCAAACACCAAAACATCACCAAATACCTGATAAGAAGACCTCACTCTACTATCAACCCAAAAAAGTCTGCTCAACATCCCATTTTTAGCTAAATTGATGGAGTAAATGAAGCCAAGGTCCTTCATTTGGATGGAATCAAAATATGTTAACACAGATTGACAGTCCTCCATACCCATATGCCTTTCATTTCTCTTAATAAAAATTTTGAGCTTCGCCTCTGACACACCAACATTCTGTTGGCCATTGAAGATTTTTACAATTACATCATTAATTTGTGTTGGACCTAATCCACTCCATTGTAGATTGCCAACTATCGCTTTGACTTCATCTGATATTTGTTGATGTGATTCGAGTCTGAATATTTGGCCGGGATAAACCAACGTGTGATTGTGATTTGGCTCCATCTTCTCGATGACCCAACCATTAGTTAACCATAACAAAAGCAGGACAACCAACACTAACCTTTGCTCGACGACGCACTTCCCTTCCCTTCTGATTCTTGCAGTTAATATTTCGGAGACCTTCTTTATAACAAACAAACCTTTTTTACAGAACCCACCTTGATCCATCTGACTCCCTTTTCTTGAAATAATTTGTCCTATGGAGGCGAACACTAAAACCTCTCTTCTGGGCATAATCATTGTAAAAAGAGTATGCCGCATCCAAATCATCAAATCTCATCCTAACATATAGTAAATTCCTTGCAATTTCGTCGGCCCCACTTGTTGTTCTTGCCACATTTGGATCATTACTTCCTTCCTCATTGTTTGGCTATTGCACATACTCTTCTCCACAATCATTTGCTTCCCCAACACCCTCTTCAACACCAACCCCTTCCTCATTTACAATAGATTCTTCTGTCTCATCATCCAAATCACGTCCTTCATTCTCCAGCTGCACTGCGTCGGTTTCAATAACTTGATCCAAATCTGACTGTTCGTTCATTCCATATAAAAACTCTGCCAAAGCATAAAAAACAAAACAACAACTTCACGTTTAAATAATTCTGTACATTGGATAAAAATGACAAACAAGCCAACTATTTTCCAACCAACAAATTACCTTTTTCCATATAGAACCAGGTACTACGTCCGATAGAATCATCCTCTATCACATCCCCCATCTCTATTCAAATTTTATGTAATTCCTAAAAGATATAAAAGTGTAGTGTCAACAGCTACTTGGTGCACTACAAAACAATTTTTCCATCCACACGCTCTAAATACTTTTTCCATCAATGATATTTGGGTCCAATCCTATAAGGACATTCCCAATCAGGTACTATCTCTATGGAGGAAACCAAAATGGACCACTGATGACAACGGGTACCAAGACTCTCTACTATCCTTCTAGCCCACCTACACATTTCTAACAATAACAATATTGATATGGAAAGGAAACTACTATACACATATCAGTTTAAATTACTCTAGTTTATATACAAGCGAACACAAAAGTCTAGTTATGCCAACCATACACTAAGTGATAAATTCAACTGCCATATCACAATACCTATTAGGGTCGATGGCCCTCATTTGTAGCATAGAGAATATAAATAGTGGCCCCACCCCAAAGAGAACACTCTTCTATGTCATACAGATTCACAATGATCATTTTGTAAACATATATATTACCATTCTAAGATACATATGGGAAACCACCAGTTCTCTATGCATGTGTACATACATTATTTAAGCAATAATCAAAGTCAAAATTTAAAGTTTTACAATTTAGTGCTTCAACAATTCAAGTTCTTTCAACACATCTTGACTTACATCTCCTCTAGGTTATAGGGCAACACTGGTCTAGCAAAATGCTGTTTCAGTTGCAGACGAGGTTCGCACAAGGGGGAAGAAGAAGATAGTGGAGAGAAGAAGAAATGAGGAAGAGTGAGAGATATGCGTCAGTCGTATTGGAAGGTTTCTTTTACGGACTCCCATTTTTTCTTCAAAGTATGTCTGACATCCCTCTTCCCAAAAATACCCTAACTGGTTCGGTTGTATATTATTCTCAGCCTCAACATAATTTTAGAATAATATAAACATAAGAATCATCTAACGATTAATATCAATTTGTTACAATCCAACGACAAAGGCTTTGCTAGCATTCCTAATTCTACTGTGATCCGCCAGCATGCCTAATATATATATATATATATATTCCAAGCTTCATTTTCATCCGCATAAGTTGTGAAGTCTATAGGACACATAGACTCTGACATCTACTTGGCATGGTAGTCTATCTCTTCATAAATTATTTGGCAAAAATGCCATTTGTCAATACCATGATGGGGACACTCTTGAAGAAGGTCTTGAAATCTTTCCATAATTTTGGAAAATGACTCTTGAGGTTTTTGTTGGAATTGCATGATCTCACTCTTAAGTTTGTTTGTTTTATGCAAGGGAAAATTTTTTCTCAAGAACGCTACCGTAAACTAATCCCATGTGGTAATGGAATTAGTTGACAGCCATATAGCCATCTTTTTATTTCATCCTTGAGCGAAAAGGTAATGCATCTAAGTTTAACAGCATCATCACTGACCTGTTGTATCTTCATGAGGACACAAATCTCCTCAAGTTTTCTCAGAAACAAATAAGCATCCTCGGAGGATAGCCCATGGAAGTTGGGTAACATAGTGATGAATTGAGTTTTAAGCTCAGGGTTGTTCCCCGTGGCAACTAATAATCTAATGCAAGAAGGTTGGGTTGCCCTGGCTGGGTAGAATCTATCATTTAAAATAGGCTTAGGTTGTTCTGTCATTCTTAAAATAGGTACTCTTACTAAACGATTGGTAGAATCACGAGTCCATACAATCATGCAACAGAAGACTACCCATAACTAGAGTAAGACAAGCACAAAAGAATGGAAAGAAAAACTCTCTTTTTTTTTATATTTTTTTGCTTTTTGGGAACTTACCGGCAAGGATCCAGGGTTGCTCAGGTCAATTCCTGAGGTATTGCTATAGGGCGAAACCTGTCTTTATCATACTGTGAGGCTTGGCGGCCTCCACCGATACAACTACTATTACAAGTTGTTCTTCTCAGGAATTCAATAAAAGAAAAAGAAAAACAAAGCACTCTGATTTACTAAAAGAAATTGAAAAATAACATGGAACTGTCTTCCTGGCAACGGTGCCAAAAACTTGTTAGGATTTAAAATGTAACCGCAAGTGTACGGATCAGTGTAGCTACGGGTCGAATACAAGAAGAGCAACTACTTTATTTTTAGCTTCTTTTAATAATGCAAAAGTGAACTGATTGAAGGTTGTGATCTAATTCTAACTACCATCCTAAACATATGTATCTAAAATAATGTCCTAACCATTTGTCATCTAAGAATTTAAATACGTAAGCCATGCAATTAAAATTAAATAAATAAATAACTGAAAATAAAAAACCCACGCAATTAAATAGCAAAGAAGGAAAAAAATACTGAAATAAGAATAAAGTAAAAGAAAGGGGATAAACCTAGAGAGAGACTCACAAGTAGGTTTCTCTACTTTGCCCCAGAGATGCATCATAATATGAGCTTCCTTACTTGACTAGAGAGTCACTCTATTTGGCTTTAGGGAAAGGGAGGCGATTAAAATAAAAATAATAAAATGATGGTTCTATGGCTAGGAGGGGCCAAGCCAACACATACACTAGCCATGAACCTTGGGGGAAAGAGAAAGCAATAATGTAACGACTGAAATTAAAATCATAAATTGAAAAAGAAAGGGTAGTCAAAAGAGGGAATGAGAAGGGGAAGAGAAAACTATTGAAGAAGCCAACTTACCTGAGTCAATGCTTGAACTTGAAAGCTTAGGTGATTTGAGATACTGCTAACCCTAAAAATCAGATCTGAAAATAACCAAATCTAAAATTTCTAGGCCTAGAGAAAACAAATCTTAAGAAAAAAAAAACTGAACTGGAAAAGGAGGTGCTCCACGGCTCGTGATCTTGTCACCTAAATCTAAGCCTAGAACTATAACTTCAAAATTACAACTCAATTACATAAATCATAAACATAAGAAGCTGAATAAAAGCAAAAGAGTGCTTGCATTAATTGAAAAAAAAAGCTATTACAAAAGTGATTAAAGTAAAAATAAATAAGAACTAAAACTAGAGAGTGAGAGAGGGACAGAGAGAGAGAAGAGAACTAAGCATAAACTACAAAATAAACTAAGCGGAATAATAATAATAGGAGGGGGAGGAAGGGGTTTTTATCGGGCTTTGGTCTTGCCTCCTTCCTTCTACAAGTCTTCTTTAAGAAAAGAAAGAAAATAAAATAAAATTATATCTTGGTAAAAAGTTTTCATTCTCTAAGATATTGTGTGAGGAAAGAGATAATATATTTCCAAAATTTAAAAAATTCTATTCCTTCCCTGCAATATTAACTAATATCTTGCAATCTTGACTAAATCAGAAAGGAATTTTTGCATAGCATCTTCAAGATCTTGTGAGGTGGCAAGGAAAGAGAATAATCTTTAGGATTTTGTAGGAGAGAGGATGTGGTGCCAATAAGTGGGTCCCAGCTTTGGACAAGTTAGTTCAAGCTTGGACTGATTCTTGATTCACTTTAAGCACTTTAAGCACTTTCTCTTGCAGACTTGGAAACTAAAAAAATACAAGAAAAACATAAGTAGTACTATCCAAAGTGAGGAAAAGTGTACACTTATATCCCTAAGATTTCACACATTATTGTGCTCAGCAGATGACCCCTAAGCCTTTTTTTATTTATTATTGTGATGGAAGGATCCAAACTTTTGAACACTCACAGGGAGTTAAACTTATTTAAGGCATCAAGATTTCTAGATTTGCTCCAGAAATTACCCATTTGTTTTTTACGGATGATACCTTTAATTTTTGTCACGCAACCCATGAGGACTTATGTAATACCCTACTTCTTAAACCCAGTCTGATTACACGATTGACCCGGTTTAACCATGCAGGACCCTAACCGGAGAGGGTTAAGGCGGGTTCCTTATGGACCATGATGGCAAGGGTGACTTTGAACACCGGCTGGCCAGACAAGTCCGAATCAGTGCTGGAGGAGATGGGTGTACCCAAGCCGTGTACATGCACATATCATAAGGCCATGTATGGATAAAGCAAGTATGTAACCGTATTTTAAGGTGCATACGTATATTACATCTTATGCCAAGAGTGAGATTCGTGCCGAGAGTCAAATTCTGTCAAAATCCCACTTGTTGGCCAAGTTTTGGCCCTCAGGTGGGCAGTCACAGGTGGGAGCGCCCACCTGAGTGACCCACCCATGAGGTTACAAGATGTCTTAGAAGGTATAAATAGCAATCATTATATTTTTCCTCTCTCTCATTAATGACACTCGGACGTTTGGTGAGAAGAGCAAAGAGGAGAGAGAAAAGAAGGGAAAGAAAAGGAAAAGAGAAGGAAGAGGAAGAAGAGATGGATTTCAGTGGCGCCAAGGTTTGATCTTCCCATTCCGACACCGGAAGAGTGATCTCCAACACGAGATCTACGTTTAGAGGTGAGCAAAGGCTAGATTCCTTAAACTTTCACCATACCCAAGTAAAACCCTTGATTTGGGTAGAGTTTCTTGAGGTCTTGTAAATCCACCTTGAGATGATGAATCTAAAGTTTAATAGATGATCTATGTGTTGATTTTGAAGGATTTGAAGAAGTGTTTACAAGGTTGGCAAAAGCATTGGTGATTTGAAGTGATTTTGGGGTTTGAAGGAGTTCTTGAGCAAAGAAGGTAAGATGGTTTTCCATTCCTTAAATCTAACCTAGATCTAGGTTAGAACCATTTTATAAGACCTTGAATGTGTGGAGAATGGGTTGGGAAGAGTCCCATTTGATTCCCCAAAGGTGGGGGAAGGTTTCAGGCGAAAATGACATTTTCCCACCAAGACCGGTGGGCCAAACCCGCCTGAGGGCACCGCCTGAGAGAGAAGACCCCCGAGGCCAATCGGTGGGCCCAAGTGGTGGGCCCAACCAGTGGGCTGACCGGTGGGCTGATCTGCCCGCCAGTCATGACCGGTGGGTCTGACTGGTGGGTCATGACAAGTGGGCTGTCCGACCCACCCGAGAGGCTACCAATGTGATTTTTACGTCCGAACGGACCCAAAACGGACGTGTGACCTTCTAAACGTGATTTTGTCGTTGGATTGTGTTAATTTTGATCCCAAAATGATGAAATGCTAACCCCATTCACTTATGTTAGGTTCACCAAAACGTACGCTTCTCACACCGGATCTCACCCGTACGGAGCGTGAGTCCTTGTACACTACAGGTAAGTGGGGAGAGGACATTTGACCTTGTCTCAAGGCTTGTTTGGCATTCGTTTAATTGTATCTAGACTAGCCATGTCATCATGCAAATGCCGTAGCAGCTTGGAAACGAGTGCAATGGTGGCCCATGGAATGAGACACGAAGGTACTATGCAATTGTACTATGTCATATAGGAGCATGCGGTGTAGGATTATCATCTTCCTATGTGGTGGTTGAGGTGTTGGGTTACAATTTGGGGGAAAGCAGTGGTCGCGGTTGTCGGGTCACTGTGGCGGTTAGACATACATCCGGATGGTCATTAGGACAGTCGACAACCCAGGTGGTATATTCAAGAGGGCCAATCATACTGCTTTTAAATTGCTAGAGTCAGCACCTTTATTTTTGTCATTTACTTTATGTTGAGAGCCAGTGATTTGTTGTGTGGACTACAGTGTGGTCCTTCTTTTCACTTACTGAGCTAGTGAGCTCATCCCACGTGTGCACCTCTTTTAGATGATTTTGCAGGTCATCAACCTGAAGAGCACGGGTCGGGCCCCATAGTTGAATTCCCTGAAGAGGATTGGTGGATTCCCGAGGAATTAGAGCACGGTACGGATTGCTCGTGCAAGGGTTGTGCTGCGGGACCGCAACTTTGATACCGAGCTGAGCTCTACCTTTTGATACCGAGCTGAGCTTTACCTTTGATGCCGAGCTGAGCTCTACTTTGATACCGAGCTGAGCTGTACAATTTGTGTTTTTGATGATCCCTTTTGTGTACTTGATATGTAAATTGCATTCTTTTATGTAAATATCATGCCTGCGGGCCCACATGTACTTAACTATGTATTACAATTTGGGTATCAAGTATAATGGGAATATCTACAGGTAAATTTAAGTCTTACGCTGAACTGATGAACACTTTCTTAGTTGTGTGTATGCTGTGTTTGGATAATGTATCAGATGATCCTGGCAGGTTTGGGTTAACTGGTGTTAGCCTGGTCACTGGCCCGGTTCTGTGTGAACGGTGTGTGACAACGGTGGTATCAGAGCGTGATGCTCTATTCCATTCACAGCATACCATTAGACCCCATAGAATCTATAATAGGAAATGGGATTGGGTTAATGTAAAAACTTTAAAGAGATAAAAGCTAGAGAAAGAAAGTAAAAAAAAAAAAAAAAATTTGCATTTGGTTATTGCATTCATGGCATGCATGAGAGAAAATGAAAGGTTAATTAATTGATGTCATAACCCATCAAGTACGAATTTGACGAAATTTCGACACATAACGGCGCAAAATAAGATTTCCAAAAATTTTTACACAAACACCTGATAAACAACAGATATATATATATATCGATAATCATAATTAACACAAGACACCACAACTAAACTACACAGGTATTCAAACATACAAACTCATCACAAACCACCATCAAAACACATCATCCCACAAATAAGTCCAGTTACAGAGAAAGTACAAAGAATGAGAAAAAAAAAATACAATAAGATAAACAACATGAAACAGGTGAGAAGCTGGTGTGGACGAGCTCAGTCCTCACTGATCATCGTCATCATCATCGTCATCATCCAATACTACTACCCTGTTCACCTGAGGTCTAGAGTTAACGTTAAGTCAACAGTTGTAGTAGTCAAACCTCGAGTTCACCAGCTATACATCCCTCCGAAGTCGGCCAAAATCTGCTGAAATGGCATTGGCCGTTGTATCCAAGTCCTGGCCCAGTTTGAGAAAGAAATTCTCCAAAGTAGCCTGCCTCTCCAGGATGCATTCCTCCCTAGAAGCACTCTCATCCAGCCTTCTTAACATCTGATCTTGCCCGTCCTTTAAAGCCCTCATAGTAGACATCATGCCCTCAAAATCATATGCACCACTCTCAGGTGGTGGGGCTCTATACGGTGGGCCTGCAGCTCTAGTGAAGCCAGGATCAACACCTCTTGACTTATGAGGCACCTCCTCAAGGATGTCCTCGTCCACAAAATCATCCTCCCCACCCTGAGGAATATAGTCCTCATCCTCCTCACTAGACTCCTCCTCCATGGGAGCATCCTCCCTAGGGGCAGCCCTCCTATCCCTACCTCTCTGAGCTCCTGCTCTCTGAGGTACATCCATAAGAGTGTGGAGACCCATCCTCAATAGATTTCCCTTGTCGAACTTGTCCGCTGGAGTCTTCCCCTCCTCACCACTCAGGTCCACTCCGAAGAACTCAAAGATCCTAGTGAGGATCCTGTCATATGGAAACCCTCCATCCTCGGGGTGAGAAGTATGGTGCTCCATGGTCTTGAGGATGACATAAGGCAAGCACAAGTGCTCGTCACCCCCCTCTAAAGCCTTATAGATGTAGAAGGCTAAGAAGGCTGCCATGAAGCCCACCTGGTTTTGGTGACCTCTTCTGGGGAGCAAGTTGAACTGGACTAAACGGGCAAACACACGAGCCTCTGGGTAAAATGATGTCTCAGAATTCGGACGCTCACTGCTGCCACAGATGGTCTCATAGATGTGGTCCGGCATCTCCAAACTCATGAGCGGGCCTATGGGCTTACTCCTAGGAGGACTGTAGAAACGGTGCCCAGCTGAAGAGATACCCAAAATACTAGCCAGGGTGTCCACGGTCAGCTGAATGTCCACCCCCTTCACCATACTAATTATCACATACTCTCCGTACTGGTAGGAAACCTCCAGGTTGCAGTAGAATCTACGAACCAACTGCTCGTACCACGGACGGTCTATGTGGAGGATAGTCTGCTAGCCCAGTGCTGTGAACCTCTCCTGAAGCTGAATCCTATGGAATCGTCAACTACCACAATCTTCTCCATCATTACAGACCTCTTCTGGAAGGCCTGCCAGTTGGTTGCTGCCTTTGAACAGCGGAAGAGTTCCTCATCGTAGTTGGAATGTCAAAATGGGCAGGTCCGGGTCACCTTGTGTGAGGGGCTGGAGAACTAGTCCCCGCACTCTTCCGTTTATAAGCTGTAGTCTTACGCTGAGTGCCAGAGGATGCGGGCTCTTTGCCTTTGGGAGAAGATATCCTGGTAAGAAAAGAGGAAAGAAGGGTGAATAGGGAAAAAAGGAGTAACAAAGGGAATAAATAGATGGGTGAGCAATAAGAGGAAGCCCCAAAACCCAATTCTCCCAAAACAGAAAATGTGACAAGCGAAGAATGATAGAGAGTCTATGGATGAAATGCATGGTAAGTGATAAGACAGAAGTTATGGAAAAATAGAAAAGTGACAAGAGGCATATAAAGCATGACAATTAAGGAATGGAAAAAACCCCAATCCTCAAGGTGCAAGTCCAATCTAAGAAAAAGTTTAAAAGACTCACAATAGAGGAAAGCTTGAAGCTACAGGTCTAAGATTGAAATGCCATCGTAGTGCAATCAAGAATATGCAAAAACATATGCTAATATGATATTGAGGTCCACAAATACGAAAGGATGTAAAGAGAATCAATGAAACCCAACACAAAAAGATTGATTTTCATGGGAAGAAATGGGATTTCAAACATAAGGGACTTTCTATGATCTCTACAGCATGTTAAGTACAAATCAAACATAAGGCATAGCATTTAAGTTATTAATTGGGAAGAAAAGAGCAGAAATTGAAGAAATCCCCAAATTTGAGAAAACTAGGGCACGGTTGGGGTTTTCTCTCAAAAAGTGGGAAGTAAATCCTAAAACTAGAAAAAAAAATCACAGAGAGAACATCACATTCACATGAAATCACTGTTCTATGGAAAGAAACACGGAAAGGAATTGAGATTAAAGACTACTCATGAGTTCTACCCCCAAAGTGCAAGTTCTGAGAAGAAAATGAGGAAGAAACTTACTTGTAAGTAGAGGGGTTGAATCGTCCCAAAACCGCCGGATCGTTGAGTGAGATCGCGAGTGGAAGCGTTAAGAAGCTCTCCCAAGTCGCCTGAGAGAGAGAGAGGGAGAGTGAGGGAGAAATGTGAGAAACAAGAGGAACAGGGGCTTAAAAGCCCTGTTCGTAATTTCCCGCTTGGGTAGGACCGACGGGCCAACCTGCCTGCCGGTGTCAGCCCGCCGATTGAGAAAAAAATAATATAAAAATAAAAAGGGAAAAGTGGTGTTATTATAATAATAATAATAATAATTATTATTATTCCTATAATAATATACCTGAAAAAAAAGGGTGTGTGGATAGCACCATATGGTCGAGTGGGACCATTGTCATACTTGTTGAAGCACTAGCCCTGTATTTTCGGAATTAAGTTATGGTTAGTTGCAAACTGTCATACACTAAAATATCCGGCGTGTTAGCATATAATTATGTGCCGATATCAATTCTATGGTGTTTAATCAATGTGGTGTATAATATGCTCCAGGTACAGGGATACGATGGTACGTACTAGATCCGGTAGGAATACACGACGTACCTCGCGTGGTCCTCGTCCAGTCGGTCGACCATCGAATCCCAGAAGGTCTCGCTTTGTGGGGTAAACCTCACTTCCACAACCTCCAGAGACCTTTGGTCAGGGTGGGGCATAAGGGGACCCACCTATGATTGCACTTCCGGACCCTCCACCGGTTATTACTCCGGGGGATGTTGCTACCATAATCCAACCATCACAACAGACTTTCCAACAACAAATGCTTCAGCAATAGCAAGCATTTATGACTGCTATACAGCAACAATTGGACCTTTCTCAAACAACTCAACCTTCCTGGACACTTCCTCCACAAAACCCGCCTGTAGGGTCTGGTACGGGGCCACAAATGGGAGGTACACCTCCAATTCCGCCATTTAGTATTCCTCCGTATGTGGTGCCCCCTCCATACCCTTACTATCCAGCTTATGCTCCTAACTACCAGCCGACGAATAATACGTCAAAGGTAGTGAAGTCATTCAAGAGGAACTTACCACCTGTATTCTCTAAAGTGGGGAGTGATCCTCTGGAGCCGGACTAGTGGATCCAGGAGCTGGAGAAAATATTTGAGGTGATTGAGTGCACATATGCACAGAAACTCATTTGTGCAGGGTTACAACTCAAGAAGGAGGCCAACTCTTGGTGGCAAGCCTCTAAGCCCATATTGTTGGCCGCACATCCGGAACCCACCTGGGAACAGTTCAAGAAGTTGATCTCGGACAATCATTACCCACGTAGCTTCAGAGGCCGCAAGGAGATGGAATTTACGGCCTTAACTCAAGGAGGTAAGACTATCCTTGAGTACCAACAGCAGTTTTAGAGCTTGTTCCATTTTGCCCCTAGGCATATGAGGACAGCTGAAGAGAAGGCTGCAAGATTTTTGAACGACCTAAATGCATCCATTGGGTCTGTACTTGAGATCTTAGATTTGACCAACTATGGCCAGATTGTGCAGAAGGCCAAGACCATGGACGATAAGCAGAAGGGAGAACAGTCCCTCATACCTGGATTGTGGAAGAGAACAAATCCATTTCCAGATATGGGCAACTCCTCCAAGGCATACCGTGGGTCGTACAGTTCTAGGCCTACATATAGGCAGCCTTATAGGCCATCTGGTTATCCTCCTCGACTGGCTGGTGGTTTGGGCTCTACATCCTTCCGCCTAAACACTAGTGCGGTACCTACAGTTCCAAGGCCACCTCGACCTCCATCTTCAATGGGTCAAGTGCAGAGGGGCCCCGCCCCAGTTTCGGCGTCTTAGATCCGTTGCTTTAAATGCCATTCCTATAGGCACTATGCAAAAGATTATTGGGTCAGACCAACCTTGCCCTCCAGTCAGCCCTCTGGGTACCGACCTCCCTAACTTGGGGGAATCAACCACAAGGAAGGATGTATGCCCTATCAGCTGAGGAAGCTGAGGCCAGCACAGAAGTGGTAGCAAGTACATTTTAAATTTAAGAATTTCCTTATGTTAAATATTGATGACCTGCTGAAATTATATGAATTGTTACACTAGGTGTCCTATCTATATCGGGCATACCAGCCTATGTTTTATTCGATTCAGGAGCTACACATTCATTCGTATCTAAGAGATTTGCCAAGAAACTTGGCATGCCACCCAGGACCTTAGATCATGGGATGATTGTTAGTATGCCTACTGGTAAAGTTACACAGTTGAAGAAGGTGTATGAACCGTGCTCAGTGGAGATAAGTGGGAAGAAATTGGAGGCATAACTCATTAAGTTCAATATGCAGAATTTCGATGTTATACTGGGCATGGATTGGTTGTCGGCTCATCGAGCTAATATGGTGTGTGCTGAAAAGCTGATTAGGATGATAAATGATGAAGGAAGAGAATTGGTATGCCAAGCAGATAAAATGAAACGGGTGAGAAAGGTCCTCGTCTCCACCCTTCAAGCGGTAAAATTGTTGGAGAGCAGATGTCAGGGCTACTTAGCATTGGTACTTGATGTTGATGCAAGGATTACACCTCTAGAAGAGGTAAAGGTGGTTAAAGAGTTTTCCGACGTCTTTCTAGATGATCTGATGTATTTATGGCCTGACAGAGAGTTGGAGTTTCCCATAGACTTGGTTCCTGGAGTAGCTCCAGTGTCTAAAGCCACATACCGGATGGCACCAGCCGAACTGAAGGAGTTGCAGATGCAATTGCAAGAATTGTTGGAGAAGGGGTTTATTCGCCCAAGTGTTTCACCTTGGGGTGCCCCAGTATTGTTTGTCAAGAAGAAAGATGGCAGCTTGCGTATGTGCATTGATTACCAGGAATTGAATAAGCTAACCATTAAGAACCAATACCCATTGCCACGCATTGATGATTTATTTGACCAACTGCAGGGTGCCAAGGTATTTTCAAAGATAGACCTTCGATCAGGCTATTATCAGCTCAAGATAAAGAGCGCTGACATACCCAAGACTGCATTCAGGACTCGGTATGGTCACTATGAGTTCCTAGTGTTATCTTTTGGGTTAACCAATGCACCGGCAGCATTCATGGATTTAATGAATCGAGTATTTCACGATGTCCTCGATAAATGGGTAATTATTTTTATTGATGAAATCTTGATCTACTCCAAGACAGAAGAGGAGCACACTCAACATTTGAGAATGGTGTTACAGAGGTTGAGAGAACAACGATTATTTGCCAAATACAGAAAATGTGAATTTTGGCTTGAGCAAGTTGGATTCCTGGGGAACGTAGTGTCTAAGGCCGGAATCGAGGTAGATCCTGATAAGGTGAAAGCAGTTGTAGAGTGGGAAAGCCCTAAGAATGTCACTAAAATTAGAAGTTTCTTGGGTTTGACTGGGTACTACCTGTGCTTCATTGAGAATTTTGCCCGAATCTCAGCACCAATGACTAAATTAACCAAAAAGGGTGTGAAATTCGACTGGGTAGAGGAATGTGAGAAGAGTTTCCAAGAATTGAAGAAGAGGTTGGTGTCGGCCCCTGTGTTGACCATCCCTGAAGGCACAGGCGGAATGACAATCTACACTGATGCTTCCAAAGTTGGGTTGGGTTGCTTTCCAATAACTAAAGGAGTATGAGAAGAACTACCCCACTCATGACTTGGAACTAGCCACAGTCATTTTTGCCCTTAAGATTTGGCGACATTACTTGTATGGGGAGAAGTACGAGATATACAGTGATCACAAAAGCCTTAAGTACTTCTTCATCTAGAAGGATTTGAACGTGAGGCAGAGGAGATGGCTTGAGCTCATGAAGGATTATGACTGTGACATCAGTGGCAGATGTGTTGAGTCGGAAGGCACAGACTGTGTCACTCTCATACTTAGCAGTCAGTCCACCACTAATACAAGAGGCGACGCTATTGGATGAAGCTCTCTTATATGAAGGAGCAACCTTAGAGTTTGAACGTCAACCAGAAAACCTTAAATGGGTGACTGTATCCTTGGCGGCTCTACAGGTGCATCTGACTATTAGGCAAGAGGTAATAATGAAACAAACTTTGGATCCTGAATTGCAGTGGATCAGAGTTATGTTCAAGATCAAACAATGAACGACCCATATTTTGTTTTAGCCAGTGATGGGGCATTGATGTTTCGAGGCAGATTGTGTGTATCTGATGATTTGGATATATAAGACAAGATAGTGCGAGAAGCACATAGCTCCGAGTACTCACTCCACCCAGGAAGTACAAAGATGTACAAAGACCTCAAACAAAATTATTGGTGGCTAAGCATGAAAGTCACAATAGCTCTGTATGTGACGACTTGTCTTACATGCCAAAAGGAAAAAGCTGAGAGGCATCGACCTTATGGTACTCTTCAACCAGTCCCAGTACCAGAATGGAAGTGGGATAAGATTACAATGGACTTCGTCACCGGACTACTATGTACACCAAAGGGGATGGACACAATATGGGTGATCGTTGATCGGCTTACTAAGACTGCTCATTTCATTCTCATCAAGACCAAGTTCTCTATGGCCAAATTAGCACAACTTGATATGGATAACATAGTGCGCTTACATGGAGTGCCAGTGAGCATTGTATCAGATAGGGACCCAAGATTCACTTCCAGAATTTTAGAAAAGCTTCCAGCATGCCTTAGGATCATAGTTGAATTTGAGTACTGCTTTTCACCCACAGACTGATGGTCAGCCGGAGCGAACCATACAGATATTAGAAGACATGCTCAGGGCATGTGCAATGGAAATGAGTGGTAGTTAAGAAGAATATATACCCCTTATGGGGTTTTCCTATAACAACAGTTGCCAAGCTACAATTGGGATGGCTCCGTATGAGGCATTATATGGCAGGAAGTGCAGAACTCCTCTCTATTGGGATGAGTTAGGTGAACGTCAAATGTTAGGACCTGAAATGATACAGATGACTTGTGACAAGGTCGATGTTATTCGAGAACGGATTAAAGCAGCTCAGTCTCGTCAAAAGAGCTATGTAGACAACCGCAGAAAAGACATTGAATTTCAGCTAGGAGAAAAGGTGTTTCTCAAGATCTCTCCTACTAAAGGGTTGCAAAGATTTCACAGAAAGGGGAAGTTGAGCCCGAGATACATTGGATCGTTTGAGATCTTAGCCCGGGTTGGCTCAGTAGCCTACATGCTTGTTCATAACGTATTTCATGTATCCACGCTGAAGTGATACGTTTATGATCCATCTCTTGTATTGCCCGTGCAACCGGAATATCTAAGAGCTGATATGACCTATACAGAGCAGTCGGCTGAAATTTTGGACCGAAAGGTGAAAATCCTTCGTAACCGCTCCATTTCCTACGTAAAGGTGCGATGGGCAAATCATTCACTTGAAGAAGCATCTTGGGAGAAAGAGGATGAAATCCAAGCCAAGTACCCTCATCTTTTTAAACAACAAGGTATGCCAATTTCGAGGATGAAATTTTCAGAAAGGGGGGTAAATGTAATACCCTACTTCTTAAACCTGGTCTGATTACACGGTTAACCCTATTTAACCATGTAGGACCCGAACCGGAGAGGGTTAAGGCGGGTTCCTTATGGACCATGATGGTAAGGGTGACTTTGAACACCGACTGGCCAGACAAGTCCGAATCAGTGCCAGAGGAGACTGGTGTACCCAAGCCGTGTACATGCACATATCATAAGGCCATGTACAGATAAAGCAGGTATGTAGCTGTATCTTAAGGCGCATACGTATATTACATCTTGTGCCAAGAGTGAGATTCGTGCCGAGAGTCGAATTCTGTCAAAATCCCACTTGTTGGCCAAGTTTTGGCCCTCAGGTGGGTGATCACAGGTGGGCGCATCCGCCCACCTGAGTGACCCACCCATGAGGTTACAAGATGTCTTAAAAGGTATAAATAGTTATCATTATATTTTTCCTTTCTCTCATTTATAACACTCGGACGTTTGGTGAAAAGAGTAAAGAGGAGAGAGAAAAGAAGGGAAAGAAGAGGAAAAGAGAAGGAAGAGGAAGAAGAGATGGATTTCAGCGACGTCGAGGTTTGATCTTCCCATTCCGACGCCGGGAGAGTGATCTCCAACACGAGATCTATGTTTAGAGCTGAGCAAAGGCTAGATTTCTTAAATTTTCACCATACCCAAGTAAAACCCTTGATTTGGGTAGAGTTTCTTGAGTCTTGTAAATCCCCCTTGAGATGATGAATCTAAGGTTTAATAGATGATCTATGTGTTGATTTTGAAGGATTTGAAGAAGTGTTTACAAGGTTGGCAAAAGCATTGGTGATTTGAAGTGATTTTGGGGTTTGAAGGAGTTCTTGAGCAAAGAAGGTAAGATGGCTTTCAATTCCTTAAATCTAACCTAGATCTAGGTTAGAACCATCTTATGAGACCTTAAATGAATGGAGAATGGGTTGGGAAGAGCCCCATTTGATTCCCCAAAGGTGGGGGAAGGTTTCAGGTGAAAATGACATTTTTCCGCCAAGACCGGTGGGCCAAATGGCCCGCCTGAGGGCACCCGCCTGAGAGGGCAGACCCTTGGGGCCAATCAGCGGCCCAACCAGTGGGCCAACCTACCCGTAGGTCTTAGTAGGATCCTCTGGCCCAACCAGCAGGCCCAATCGGTGGGTCGACCGATGGGCCGACCTGCCCACCGATCATGACCGGTGGGTCTAACTAGTGGGTCATGACAGGTGGGCTGTCCGACCCACCCGAGAGGCTCCCAATGTGATTTTTACATCCGAACGGACCCAAAACGGATGTGTGACCTTCTTTTAGGATTCTAAACATGATTTTTTCATTGGATCGTGTTAATTTTGATCCCAAAATAGTGAAATGCTAACCCCATTCACTTATGTTAGGTTCACCAAAACGTACGCTTCTTGCATCGGATCTCACCCGTACCGAGCGTGAGTCCTTGTACATTACAGGTAAGTGGGGAGAGGACATTTGACCTTGTTTTAAGGCTTGTTTGGCATTTATTTAATTGTATCTAGACTAGCCATGTCATCATGCAAATGCTATGTAGCTTAGTCATCCTCATATTTTTATGCCATACGTGTTGTGTTTATTTTCTCAATATCAAATGGTGATGTGCTTATGTGATGAATGTTGACATCATTGTGCATAATGCATTAATAGACTAGATGCCGTAGTTGACTTGGAAACGAGTGCAATGGTGGCCTATGGAATGGGACGCGGAGGCACTATACAATCGTACTATGTCATATAGGAGCATGCGGTGTAGGATTATCATCTTCCCATGCTACTACCCTTCCCAACAGGGGTTGAGGTGTTGGGTTACCATTTGGGGGGAAGCAGTGGTTGCGGTTATCGGGAATGGAAAAAACCCCAATCCTCAAGGTGCAATTCTAATCTAAGAAAAAGTTTAAAAGACTCACAATAGAGGAAAGCTTGAAGCTACATGTCTAAGATTGAAATGCCATCGTAGTGCAATCAAGAATATGCAAAAACATATGCTAATATGCTATTGAGGTCCACAAATACGAAAGGATGTAAAGAGAATCAATGAAACCCAACACAAAAAGATGGATTTTCATGGGAAGAAATGGGATTTCAAACATAAGGGACTTTCTATGATCTCTACAGCATGTTAAGTACAAATCAAACATAAGGCATAGCATTTAAGTTATTAATTGGGAAGAAAAGAGCAGAAATTGAAGAAATCCCCAAATTTGAGAAAACTAGGGCACGGTTGGGGTTTTCTCTCAAAAAGTGGGAAGTAAATCCTAAAACTAGAAAAAAAATCACAGAGAGAACATCACATTCACATGAAATCACTGTTCTATGGAAAGAAACACGGAAAGGAATTGAGATTAAAGACTACTCATGAGTTCTACCCCCAAAATGCAAGTTCTGAGAAGAAAATGAGGAAGAAACTTACTTGTAAGTAGAGGGGTTGAATCGTCCCAAAACCGCCGGATCGTTGAGTGAGATCGCGAGTGGAAGCGTCAAGAAGCTCTCCCAAGTTGCCTGAGAGAGAGAGAGAGAGAGAGAGAGAGAGGAAGAAATGTGAGAAACAAGAGGAACAGGGGCTTAAAAGCCATGTTCGTAATTTCCCACTCGGGTAGGATCGGCGGGCCAACCTGCCCGCCGGTGTCAGCCCACCGATTGAGAAAAAAAAATATAAAAATAAAAAGGGAAAAGGGTTGTTATTATAATTACTATTATTATTATTATTATTCTTATAATAATAATCCTAAAAAAAAAAAAGGTGTGTGGACAGCACCATATGGTCGACTGGGACCATTGTCATACTTGTTGAAGCACTAGCCCTGTATTTTCGGAATTAAGTTATGGTTAGTTGCAAACTATCATACACACAAAATATCCTGCGTGTTGGCATATAATTATGTGCCGATATCAATTCTATGGTGTTTAACCAATGTGGTGTATGATATGCTCCAGGTACAGGGATATGATGGTACGTACTAGATCCGGTAGCAAGGCACGAGGTACCTCGCGTGGTTCTCGTCCTGTCGGTCGACCACCGAATCCCAGAAGGTCCCGCTCTGTGGGGCAAACCTCACTTCCACAACCTCCAGAGACCTTTGGTCAGGGTGGGGCACAAGGGGACCCACCTATGACTGCACTTCCGGACCCTCCACCGGTTATTACTCCGGGGGATGTTGCTACCATAATCCAGCAGTCACAACAGGCTTTCCAGCAACAAATGCTTACGCAACAGCAAGCATTTATGACTACTATATAGCAGCAATTGGACCTTTCTCAAACAGGTCAACCTGCCTGGATACTTACTCCACAGGACCCGCCAGTAGGGTCTGGTACGGGGCCACAAGTGGGAGATACACCTCCAATTCCGCCATTCAGTATTCCTCCGTATGTGATGCCCCCTCCATACCCTTACTATCCAGCTTATGCTCCTAATTACTACCCAATGAATAATACGTCAAAGGTAGTGGAGTCATTCAAGAGGAACTTACCACCTATATTCTCTAAGGTGGGGAGTGATCCTCTGGAGCCGGACCAGTGGATCCAGGAGCTGGAGAAAATATTTGAGGTGATTGAGTGCACAGATGCACAGAAACTCATTTGTCCGGGGTTACAACTCAAGAAGGAGGCCAACTCTTGGTGGCAAGCCTTTGAGCCCATATTGTTGGCAGCACATCCGGAACCCACCTGGGAACAGTTCAAGAAGTTGTTCTTGGATAATCATTACCACGTAGCTTCAGAGACCGCAAGGAGGCAAAATTTATGGCCTTAACTCAAGGAGGTAAGACTATCCTTGAGTACCAACAGTAGTTTGAGAGCTTATTCCATTTTGCCCCTAGGCATATGAGGACAGCTGAAGAGAAGGCTGCAAGATTTTTGAACGACCTAAATGCATCCATTGGGTCTGTACTTGAGATCTTAGATTTGACCAACTATGGCCAGATTGTGCAGAAGGCCAAGACCATGGACGATAAGCAGAAGGGAGAACAGTCCCTCAGACCTGGATTGTGGAAGAGAACAAATCCATTTCTGGATATGGGCAACTCCTCCAAGGCATACCATGGGTCGTACAGTTCGGGACCAACATATAGGTGGCCTTATAGGCCATCTGGCTACCCTCCTCGACCGGCTGGTGGTTTGGGCTCTACATCCTTCCGCCCAAACACTAGTGCGGTACCTACAGTTCCAAGGCCACCCCGACCTCCATCTTCAACGGGTCAAGTGTAGAGGGGGCCCGCCCCAGTTTCGATGTCTCAGATCCGTTGCTTTAACTGCCATTCCTATGGGCACTATGCAAAAGACTGTCGGGTTAGACCAGCCATGCCCTCCAGTTAGCTCTCTGTGTACCGACCTCCCTTAACTTAGGGGAATCAACCACAAGGAAGGATGTATGTCCTATCAGCTGAGGAAGCTGAGGCCAGCATAGAAGTGGTAGTAGGTACATTTTAAATTTAAGAATTTCCTTATGTTAAATATTGATGACCTGCTGAAATTATATGCATTGTTACACTAGGTGTCCTATCTATATCGGGCATACCAGCCTATGTTTTATTCGATTCAGGAGCTACACATTCATTCGTATCTAAGAGATTTGCTGAGAAACTTGGCATGCCACCCTGGACCCTAGATCATGTGATGATTATTAGTATGCCTACTGGTAAAGTTACACAATTGATGGAGGTGTATGGGCCGTGCCCAGTGGAGATCAGTGGGAAGAAATTGGAGGCACAACTCATTAAGTTCAATATACGGAATTTCGATGTTATACTGGGCATGGATTGGTTGTCGGCTCATCGAGCTAATGTGGTGTGTGCTGAAAAGCTGATTAGGGTGACAGATGATGAAGGAAGATAATTGGTATACTGAGTAGATAAAATGAAATGGGTGAGAAAGGTCCTCGTCTCCACCCTTCAAGCGGTAAAATTGTTGGAGAGTGGATGTCAGAGCTACTTAGCATCGGTACTTGATGTTGATGCAAGGATTACACCTCTAGAAGAGGTAAAGGTGGTTAAAGAGTTTCCCGACGTCTTTCCAGATGATCTGATGCATTTACCTCCTGACAGAGAGTTGGAGTTTGCCATAGACTTGGTTCCTGAAGCAGCTCCAGTGTCTAAAGCCCCATACCGGATGGCACCAGCCGAACTGAAGGAGTTGCAGATGCAGTTGCAAGAATTGTTGGAGAAGGGGTTTATTCACCCAAGTGTTTCACCTTAGGGTGCCCCAGTATTGTTTATCAATAAGAAAGATGGCAGCTTGCGTATGTGCATTGATTATCGGGAATTGAATTAGCTAACTATTAAGAACCAGTACCCATTGCCACGCATTGATGATTTATTTGACCAATTGCAGGGTACCAAGATATTTTCAAAGATAGACATTCGATCAGGCTATTATCAGCTCAAGATAAAGAGCGGCGACATACCCAAGACAGCATTCAGGACTCGGTATGGTCACTATGAGTTCCTAGTGTTATCTTTTGGGTTAACCAATGCACCGGTAGCATTCATGGATTTAATGAATCGAGTATTTCAAGATGCCCTTGATAAATGGGTAATTATTTTTATTGATGACATCTTGATCTACTCCAAGACAAAAGAGGAGCATACTCAACATTTGAGAATGGTGTTACAGAGGTTGAGAGAACAACGATTGTTTGCCAAATACAGCAAATGTGAATTTTGGCTTGAGCAAGTTGGATTCCTGGGGCACGTAGTGTCTAAGGCCAGAATCGAGGTGGATCCTGATAAGGTGAAAGCAGTAGTAGAGTGGGAAAGCCTTAAGAATGCCACTGAAACTAGAAGCTTCTTGGATTTGGCTGGGTACTACCGGCGCTTCATTGAGAATTTTGCCTGAATCTCAGCACCAATGACTAAATTAACCAAAAAGGGTGTGAAATTCAACTGGGTAGAGGAATGTGAGAAGAGTTTCCAGGAATTGAAGAAGAGGTTGGTGTCGGCCCCTGAGTTGACCATCCCTGAAGGCACAAGCGGAATGACAGTCTACACTGATGCTTCCAAAGTTGGGTTGGGTTGCTTCCCGACATCTAAAGGAGTATGAGAAGAACTACCCCACTCATGACTTGGAGCTAGCCGCAGTCATTTTTTCCCTTAAGATTTGGCGACATTACTTATATGGGGAGAAGTACGAGATATACAGTGATCACAAAAGTCTTAAGTACTTCTTCATCCAGAAGGATTTGAACATGAGGCAGAGGAAATGACTTGAGCTCATGAAGGATTATGACTGCGACATCAGTGGCAGATGCGTTGAGTCGGAAGGCACAGACTGTGTCACTCTCATACTTAGCAGTCAGCCCACCACTGATACAAGAGGCGACGCTAATGGATGAAGCTCTCTTATATGAAGGAGCAACCTTAGAGTTTGAACGTCAACCAGAAAACCTTAAATGGGTGACTGTATCCTTGGTGGCTCTACAGGTGCATCCGACTATTAGGCAAGACGTAATATTGAAACAACCTTTGGATCTTGAATTGCAGCAGATCAGAGTTAAGGTTCAAGATCAAATAATGAACAACCTAGATTTTGTATTAGCTAGTGATGGGGCATTGATGTTTCGAGGCAGATTATGTGTACCCGATGATTTGGATATACAAGACAAGATAGTGCGAGAAGCACATAGCTCCGAGTGCTCACTTCACCCAGGAAGTACAGAGATGTACAAAGACCTCAAATAAAATTACTGGTGGCTAAGCATGAAAGTCACAATAGCTCTGTATGTGACGACTTGTCTTACATACCAGAAGGTAAAAGCTGAGAGGCATCGACCTTATGGTACTCTTCAACCACTCCCAGTACCAGAATGGAAGTGGGATAAGATTACAATGGACTTCGTCACCGGACTACTATGTACACCTAAGGGGATGGACGCAATATGGGTGATTGTTGATCGGCTTACTAAGATTGCTCATTTCATTCCCATCAAGACCAAGTTCTCTATGGCCAAATTAGCACAACTTGATATGGATAACATAGTGCGCTTACATGGAGTGCCAGTGAGCATTGTATCAGATAGGGACCCAAGATTCACTTCCAGAATTTTGGAAAAGCTTCCAGCATGCCTTAGGATCACAGTTGAATTTGAGTACTGCTTTTCACCCACAGACTGATGGTCAGTCGGAGCGAACCATACAGATATTAGAAGACATGCTCAGGGCATGTGCAATGGAAATGAGTGGTAGTTGGGAAGAATATATACCCCTTATGGGGTTTGCCTATAACAACAGTAACCAAGCTACAATTGGGATGGCTCCGTATGAGGCATTATATGGCAGGAAGTGCAGAACTCCTCTGTATTGGGATGAGGTAGGTGAACGTCGAATGTTAGGACCTGAAATGATACAGATGACTTGTGACAAGGTCGATGTTATTCGAGAACAGATTAAAGCAGCTCAGTCTCGTCAAAAGAGCTATGCAGACAACCGCAGGAAAGACATTGAATTTCAGCAGGAGAAAAGGTGTTTCTCAAGATCTCTCCTAATATAAGGGTTGCAAAGATTTCACGGAAAGGAGAAGTTGAGCCCGAGATACATTGGACCATTTGAGATCTTAGCCCGGGTTGGCTCAGTAGCCTATATGCTTGCTCTACCACCTTCAATCGGGGATGTTCATAACGTATTTCATGTATCCATGCTGAAGCGATACGTTCATGATCCATCTCATGTATTACCCATGGAATCAAAATATCTAAGAGCTGATATGACCTATACAGAGCAGCCGGCTGAAATTTTGGACCGAAAGGTGAAAACCCTTCGTAACCGCTCCATTTCCTACGTAAAGGTGCGATGGGTAAATCATTCACTTGAAGAAGCATCTTGAGAGAAAGAGGATGAAATCCAAGCCAAGTACCCTCATCTTTTTAAACAACCAGGTACGCCAATTTCGAGGATGAATTTTTCAGAAAGGGGGGGTAAATGTAATACCCTACTTCTTAAACCCGGTCTGATTACACGGTTGACCCAGTTTAACCATGCAGGACCCGAACCGGAGAGGGTTAAGGCAGGTTCTTTATGGACCATGATGGCAAGGGTGACTTTGAACACCGGCTGACCAGACAAGTCCGAATCAGTGCCAGAGGAGACGAGTGTACCCAAGCCATGTACATGCACATATCATAAGGCCATGTACGGATAAAGCAGGTATGTAGCCATATCCTAAGGTGCATACATATATTACATCTTATGCCAAGATTGAGATTCGTGCCGAGAGTCGAATTCTGTCAAAATCCCACTTGTTGGCCAAGTTTTGGCCCTCAGGTGGGCGGTCACAGGTGGGCACATCCGCCCACCTGAGTGACCCACCCATGAGGTTACAAGATGTTTTAAAAGGTATAAATAGCTATCATTATATTTTTCCTTTCTCTCATTTATGACACTCGGACGTTTGGTGAGAAGAGTAAAAAGGAGAGTTAAAAAGAAGGGAAAGAAGAGGAAAAGAGAAGGAAGAGGAAGAAGAAATGGATTTCAGTGGCGCCGAGGTTTGATCTTCCCATTTCGATGTCAGAAGAGTGATCTCCAACATGAGATCTACATTTAGAGGTGAGCAAAGGCTAGATTTCTTAAACTTTCACCATACCCAAGTAAAACCCTTGATTTGGATAGAGTTTCTTGAGGTCTTGTAAATCCCCCTTGAGATGATGAATCTAAGGTTTAATAGATGATCTATGTGTTGATTTTGAAGGATTTGAAGAAGTGTTTACAAGGTTGGCAAAAGCATTGGTGATTTGAAGTGATTTTGGGGTTTGAAGGAGTTCTTGATCAAAGAAGGTAAGATGGCTTTCCATTCCTTAAATCTAACCTAGATCTAGGTTAGAACCATCTTATGAGACCTTGAATGTGTGGAGAATGGGTTGAGAAGAGCCCCATTTGATTCCCCAAAGGTGGGGGAAGGTTTCAGGCGAAAATGGCATTTTTCCGCCAAGACCAGTGGGCCAAACGGCCCGCCTGAGGGCACACGCCTGAGAGGGCAGACCCTCGGGGCCAACCGGCAGGCTCAACCGATGGGCCAACCTGCCCGTCGGTCTTAGCAGGAACCTCAGGCCCAACTGACGGGCCCAACTAGTGGGCCAACCAACGAGCCGACCTACCCGTCGGTCATGACCGGTGGGTCTGACTGGTGGGTCATGACAGGTGGGTTATCCGACCCACCCGAGAGGCTCCCAACGTGATTTTTACGTCCAAACGGACCCAAAACGGACGTGCGACCTTTTTATAGGATTCTAAACGTGATTTTGTCATTGGATCATGTTAATTTTTATCCCAAAATGGTGAAATGCTAACCCCATTCACTTATGTTAGGTTCACCAAAACGTACGCTTCTCGCACCGGATCTCACCCGTACCGAGCGTGAGTCCTTGTACACTACAGGTAAGTGGGGAGAGGATATTTGATCTTGTTTCAAGGCTTGTTTGACATTCAGTTAATTGTATCTAGAATAGCCATGTCATCATGCAAATGCTATGTAGCTTAGTCATCCTCATATTTTTATGCCATGCGTGTTGTGTTTATTTTCTCAATGTCAAATGGTGATGTGCTTATGTGATGAATGTTGACATCATTATGCATAATGCATTAATAGACTAGATACCGTAGTCGGCTTGGAAACGAGTGCAATGGTGGCCTGTGGAATGGGACGCAGAGGCACTATGTAATCGTACTATGTCATATAGGAGCATGCGGTGTAGGATTATCATCTTCCCGTGCTACGACCCTTCCCAACAGGGGTTGAAGTGTTGGGTTACCATTTGGAGGGAAGCAGTGGTCACGATTGTTGGGTCACTGTGGCGGTTAGACATACGCCCGGCTGGTTTTTAGGACAGTCGGTAACCCCAGTGGTATATTCAAGAGGGCCAATCGTACTGCTTTTAAATTGTTGGAGTCAGCACCTTTATTTCTGTCATTTACTTTATATTGAGAGCCGGTGGTCAGCATGTTTTACTTTTTCGAGTACTCACGGTGGGCCTCCTCCGACAGCCCTGTGGGCGTATCGTGGGATGGAGTTCGTGGCTCGTACCCAGAGTATACGCACACTGTCGTTGTAGTAGCACTAAACCAAAGACTTAGTAATGTTGATTAGGTGGAAGTGATTAAAATGAATTGCATAGCATACAGTGCATATGGTTATGATTTTTTGTGTGGACTACAGTGTGGTCCTTCTTTTCACTTACTGAGCTAGTGAGCTCATCCCACGTGTGTACCTCTTTTAGATGATTTTGCAGGTCATCAACCTGAAGAGCACGGGTCGGGCCCCACAGTTGAATTCCCTGAAGAGGATTGGTGGGTCCCTGAGGAATTAGAGCACGGCACGGATTGCTCGTGCGAGGGCTGTGCTGTGGGACCGCAGCTTTGATGCCTAGCTGAGCTCTTCTTCTGATACCGAGCTGAGCTCTACCTTTTGATACCGAGCTGAGCTTTACCTTTGATGCCGAGCTGAGCTGTACCCTTTGTGTTTTTGATGATCCCTTTTGTGTACTTGATATGTAAATTGCATTCTTTTGTGTAAATATCATGCCTGCGGCCCCACATGTACTTAACTATGTATTACAATTTGGGTATCAAGTATAATAGGAATATCTACATGTAAATTTAAGTCTTCCGCTGAATTGGTGAACATTTTCTTAGTTGTGTGTATGCTGTGTTTGGACACTGTATCAGATGATCCTGGCAGGTTTGGGTTAACCGGTGTTAGCCTGGTCACTGGCCCGATTCTGTGTGAACGGGGTGTGACAACTTATCCACTATAAAGTGTATTATGGATCTTTTTGCTGATCTGTTTGGTTTGACCATCAACCTCTCCAAAAGTGGACTTAGTTTCAGCTCCAATGTCAAGCCTGATGATCATGCATCCCTTTATCGCTCCATTGGCATCTTGGAAATGGATAAGGATTCAGTCTATCTTGGTACCAAACTTTTCCACCCTAGATCTACATGTGTGAATTTTAACAATCTTTTTCATGGAGTGGAAAATATGCTTAGTACTTGGAATGCTTCCCTTCTTTCTTTTGCAGTAAGACAGGAACTCATCCAGTCAGCTCTATCATCAATATCTTCTTATTTAATGTCATGTTTCTCTATTCCAAAGACTGTATGCAGGAAACTGGACTCAATCTACTCTCATATGTAGAATAGTGACTCATCATCTCACTAAAAAGCTCATCTAATTGGTTGGTAGAAATTGTGTAGGCCTTTGGGGGCTTTGGCTTTATAGATTGATGCACCCAAAATAAGGTCGTGCTCCTCAAACTTGGATGGAGACTTCTCAACAACCCTCAAAGCCTCTGGGTTCATCTCTTACAGACTAAGTATTTCCATCACATATCTGTCTTTGATCCCAAAACCCTCAAAACAAGAGGCTCCCCTTGCTAGAATGCCATCATTAGTTTTATTTTCACTCTTCACCATATGATTTACAGGAAAGTTGGTAATGGGAACAATACCATCTTTTGGACGGACCCTTAGATTTTCCAATGATCTCCAATTTCTATTGCTCAATATCATGATTATAATAACTCACATTAGGCCAGTAACACTGGTAAGGTGCGTTATATCTGGTAATGGTTGGAATTCTAATCTTATACAATATCTGTTGCCTTATCATATATCACACATGATTCTACAGCTTCCTATTCATGTCTCTGCTGCTAATAATGAACAATGGTGGTGCCATCTCTCTAAAACTGGCATTTTAACAACCAAGACAACTTCTAGATATCTTTTCACAAACTTTGGTACTAACACTAATGGATGCTCCTACAGGTGTTCATTCTCTTTGCCCAGCTCACACTATTGGTGATATCTTTGGAAACTTAGAATTCCACCAAAATTTAAGTTGTTCTTTTGGCGATTGATTCGGGATGGACTACCTACCAAAGAATACCTGCACAAATGGCTGAATATAGACTCCACCTGTAGTCTATGTCACAAAGGATAGGAAAATCTCTTTCATGTGTTTTTCTCTTGTGAGGTTGCTCAAAGAATATGGGCTTCTGATCCACTTGGTTTTCAACCATCTAGCCTTCCCTTTACCTCTGTTGCTCGATTAATTATGTATCTTTATAATTCTAGCCATTTTGACTCTGTCTGAATTAACCTTTTTTTTTTTGTTGTACTAATTACCATATGTTATTTCTTATGGATGCATAGAAATAGGGTTACTTTAGGGATCGCCTCCCTTTCACCTTGCACTGTTATCCAATAAGTGCACCATTGGACAGCAAAATTTCAGCACCTTTCTGACAATCAACCTGTGCAACTGCCATCAGTTTCCCCACTTTTTCCACGTCCTACCCCAACAACACATCCTGATCATACTATTTTTATAACATCTATTACCAATATGTCTTTAAACATTTCTGGATGGGCACTATCACTTTTCTCTCATACCGGTTGCTTACTCTCTTTTGCTGATTTTGTCATGACAGGAGAGGGAACTTATGCCATGGCAACAGGACTTCTGATCGAGCTCCAGGAATTCCAAATCAAAGAAAGTGTTTTTGACAGAATTTTAACAGACTTACTGGAACTTAACAGCCTCATCTCTGTAGATAATTTTTTAAAGTGGCCTTGGCCTACTTTTGGTTGGCGATTGACCATGGACAACCTCTTTTTTTTTATAAATCCAATGTCTTGTCATTGATTCTCCATATATTAGCCTTTTGAAAACTTGGGCATACAAAGTGCTGAACTCTAAGTGTTGATATGCACATTTTATCTAAAGTAAGGTTTTTTTTTTTTTTTTCTAGAATAAAAAAAAAAATTAATCACATGATTTCCCTTCTACCTCCAAAGACTATATCTGCGATTAAAATATTAGAGATAACTATCTGCATTGGGAAGAATAAATTATAAAGTCCCTCTCCCTAATATTATCCGCATATCAAAAGTAACTCTTAGAAAAAGTATTAACCATAATTCAATCTCTAATAATGAAATGCATTGTTTTGAGATATTATTAATCGTTTTCATCTCCTCTATTTGTGGGGAGTTTTAGATCGTGAATATCGATTCTTTATATATATCACCAACCATCACTTTGTTAATCATGTGTGGCTAAAAATCATTACAAGCAATTTTATAGTAATCGGACTCATCTTCTCATTTGGGTTTGTGATTGCCCCTCATTTGTTCCCACTTTAATTGGAATTCAACATTAGAAAAGCAATCTCTTAAGATAAACAATTATCGATTTTTATTAGTTATATTTTTTATTTTTATTTTATCTCTAGAAATTTCAAATGGAGTGGTGAGTATCATCTCTCTCTCTCTCCCTCTCCCCCCGCTTTTCTTCAATTATTGTAGCCATGGGTTTTCAGTCATGCGAGCGAGAGAGATATGAAACTCTCCACAAATAGAAGAGATAAAAATGATTAATAAAATCTAAATAGTTTTAAATTCCTCAAAAATTGGGAAATAAAATAAGATTTAAAAAAATAAATTAATGGAAAGGTTACCTCTTTACTGAGGTTGGACACATGGCACCTATTTAGCGTAAGACCAGTTTAAATAATCTGCTCGTACGAGCAGATGATCCGCTCTCTAATGAATGCTATAACAAGTGTGCATGCTTATGTCATTGCTATCAATGGTGGCGATATTTTCTGAAAAACACCTTTCATCTGAAATATAACACTCTTTTTTAGATAATGGCACTACAAGGGATCCTACTTGAGTATTTGGGTTGACTTAGATCCTAACTATGATCTTTGTCTCTGTGAGTAGGGGAACATAGAACATGTTTTCCCTGACCCTCTTACTTGTCGGACACATCGGATTTGGGCTTCCTTTAGTTTATGACTGTTAGCTTAGTATTTTCCATTTACTTCTCCCGAGGACTGTATCCTATTTACATTTTCATGAGTTGTTATTGACTGGGTTGGAACATTTTCATCTCTGCACTTTATTATTATTTGATACAGGTTTTGGTATCAATAATGTGATGCCTTTGATGTCCATTACTCTATCTCAAACGAGTTCTTTCGTTACAAAAAAAAAAAAAAAAAAAAAAAAAAATTATATCTTACCCTATTAACTTAAGTAGAAAGTATCATATTTACATAGGTTTTCCATTATATGGATGGACATCAACGAATTGTAGGTGTATTAAGTTATGTAAATTTGGGTATTTTCCCTATGTTTCACAACAATGGAAAAATAAGTATTGATCTAAAGATCAGCCTACCTTGAAAACCTCACAGGTAGAAAACTTTGATATTAATCAACACTTGACAAACTGCCATTTTCTTGAATTAATATCTTACTTTGGCATACCGCCTATGGCTAACTGCCACTTCCATGGATTTAGGTTAAATACCACCATAAATCACAAACTTTGGCAAATCGCCTGTGGTAAACCACCACTTCTTTGGACATGGGCTAAATACCACCATACATCACAAATTCTGACAAAATATCGTCAATTACCTTGGTTAAGCACTGCCAATAAATCTTAACAAGCACAGCCTTTAAACTTTGGCTTTTACCACCATGATATCTTTGGTTAAATGAGATCATAAAACTCCCACTACCAAGCATGTCAAAAACCTCAATAACACCAATGTCAGAAAATATGACTCTTGAGTACTTTGTCGATAAACTTGGATGACATCACTTTTGGACAAATGTCACATTTACCTTAGGAAACACACAATTGAACTGAATGTACCACTTTGGTGGGTTTCACTCATTCCTATCATATTTTCCACATTAGAGATGAATATATGTACAGAAGTGTATGCTTTAATGTGTTTCTTACACAATCAGAGACAACACAAACAAATGAAGCATAAATGTACATAAATAATTCAGAGAACAAAATTTAAGATAAAATCAATTCAAAATTACTCCAAAGTCATTATAGACTTAATAGGGCAATAAAATTGTTCCTATTTCCCTTCAGTTGTGTTTTGTTCAACAACAACACCTGTTTGGGTTCCCTGAGAGCTAAAACCAGATCAAGTAACCCTAAGAATCTCAGGTATGAATCATACACACCAAATAACCGGACTAGAAAATTTAATATGTACACCTAGCAGATAAATTACACAATAAATGTACATCTAGCAGATAAAACACACAAGAGTCACAACCGTAACTACATTCCTATCCTTTGGGCTAAGAATGTACTGGTCCTTTTGTAAATCCAAATTTACTGTGAAAATACAATTACTTTTATCACATGTGGGTTTAGAAACCTCTAAGTTATAGTCCTTTCCATACATGTATTTTCTAACTTATGTTATGCTTCCATTCCTCCCCATACCAGCCTCTTAAACCACCTAATTTTCATAACATGCTTCATGATCGTCTTTTGACCACGTTTCGGGAGTGACTACCCATTTATTTATTCGCCATGCAGCTTAGACTTGAATGGTAACAAACGTTGGGTATGGAAGGGTCCAAGGACTTGATCATTTAGACTTGAATGGTAACAAATGTTGGATAAGGATGGGTGCAGGCACATGATCATTTGGTAGTTCGCAGCAACTTTGGAAGGGCAATTTAAGCATTGTTCTAACATAAGCCAACCTCCTACTTACTTCCAAACCCAACTGCATATTAAATGTCCTTACACGTTGTGTTCCCTACCCCAACATGCTATCGTTGAACATTATAGGAGCAAATGGTTACTTTTTATATTTCAAGTCCGCGTCTCTACAGACTCAATGTCTTTCTGTTCAACTCACGTATAGTAAGTAATATAAGCTAGCTCTAGCTCTGTTCACACATCTAATCCTAAATATCCAAGTATAGTAAATGGTTGTTGCAGCCAAACCATGATAAAAACCGTAATCTGCTTTGATGACCAACAAATTAACCACACCATGCATTCTCTACCTCTAAAATGGATGGTAGAGAAAAACATAAGCTCAGACTTTGGATCCTAACAGAAATGGATCAAAAACTACTCTATTTAAACCTCACAAACAACACAACAAGAACAACACTGCAAGAACAAAGAACACAATGGGTGGTTTTACTAGTGTCATTCCTGTTTTGATCATTCTTGCTGTGTTCATGGAGTACTCATCATCTTCAGTTTCTGGGTGCTTCACGACTACTCATAAGCATGTAAGAGTGAAGAACATGTTGGCTCCAGGAAAGAGATTGCATTTGTCGTGTCAATCAAAGAACGATGATTTCGGAGAGAAGGCACTTGATTACAACCAGGAATTCACATGGGACTTCTGTGATACTATTTTTACTGACACTCTCTACTATTGTGATTTCTGGTATAACAGGAATGGTGTATTTGTAGCTACTCATGCAGACGTTTATTTTGCAGCAAGAGATACTTGTAGGGACTGCATGGCCATTGTAAAATTTGATGGGGTTCACGTTGTCGACAAATTATACCCCAGTGACGACAAAGTGGTTGCACATTGGCCTAAATAAGAGGGTAGAATTTGGATCCCCTGCACATACTTTCACCTAGACATACATATGAGGCAGATCTAAACTCTAAAGGACAGGCCTTTTAAGGTAAGACTGTCCTTTAGAATTTAGATCTGTCCCATATGTATGTCTAGGTGAAATAACGCGCAGGGAATCTCCAAAATTTTATATAAACCCTAATTAATGACTATGCAAGTAAAGTGATGTATTGATTTTATTTTTATCAGATAATGTATTGGTCTTGATGAATGAATCTGAAAGTATTGTTAAATGGTTCAGCCTCGTTCTGATTTTGGGCTACAATGTTGTGGTTTGGTTTTCTTTCTTTCATTCTTTCTTTTCTTTTCTTTTCTTTTCTTTTCTTTTTTCTTTTCTTTTCTTTTCTTTTTTAAGGATAAGTGAACATCTGGATCAACAAGCTTGATGAGAGCCAAGATTGAATTCCTGCTTCAGCAAAATTGGTTCAATGGCAGTGGATCAAGGTAACTTGGTTCAACCCAAGAATAAAATAAATTTTGATTAGGCTTTGGCCAGCTTGCACTTTAGTTGGGTGAAGGAAAGAAATTGTACTTGCATTGTGCATCAACGGACGATGATCTTGGAAATTGTGCACCCTGACTTTCAAATGTCAACCCAGAGTTAGCTTCCTTCGTCCACCTAAAAAAAATGTATTTTCTTGGGATAATGTCACAGTCTACAATCTGCAGGACCTTCAATGCATGCTTGGATAGTATCCCTATGAACTAAAAGCATCCACAATCACATTGTGTCTTTTCTTGTGTTGCGTCGTATACCACCGTGCACCTATGCTCAATTGGGATCTTAAAAGGGCCCACCCTAAACTTTTGAACTTGACCCTCAATTGCATCCTCTTTTGCATATAGGCTAAAACTGGCAATGAAATGTTTCTTAAAAATGTCAAACACCCACCTTGTGTAAACCTTACCCGCATGCTCTTCTAGTGGATGTTGCGAAGATAGTTGTGGTAATTGGGTAGCTGTTCTCAATTCATAATCAACTTCGTTCTCTCTCTGCCTCTCGATTGCCTTCTCATATTACTTTACAAATTTATACAATGTCATTGTGCCCTTAAAATAACCTTGAAAGTAACTATTCAACCCTTCACTTCATTGTGTTGAGTTCATACCCGCAAAAATTGCTTTCTCAAACAACATGGCACCCAATGCTCCCTTTGTGCGAACTTGACACTTGACCATGAATTACCCTTCAAGTTATATTTCACCATCATTGCTTCCCACCGTATAAGAAATTGTTCCTCTGTCCACGTACGATATATGCACTGACTCTAGTCCATCTTAAAGTCATGATTCCTGTACGATATCGGACCAAGGTGTTCTTGTGCATGCTTCGCAACATGCCAAGAGCAAAATCGATGTACTGCATTGGGGAAAACACTGGTCATGGTAGGTATAATACTGGTACACTCATCAGTAATAATGGCATCTTGTGCCTTGTTTCCCATTGCATTCAACCACGCCCTAAAGAACCACTCAAATGACTCCTTCGTTTCGTTAGCAACCAAACCACATACGACTATGATAGATTGCCCATGGTTATTGACTCCTGTGAATGGCCCAAAAGGCCATCTATATCGGTTCCTCTTGTATGTTGTGTCAAACACCACAACATCACCAAATACTTGATAAGAAGACCTCACTCTACTATCAACCCAAAAAAATCCGCTCAACATCCCATTTTTAGCTAAATTGATGGAGTAAATGAAGCCAAGGTCCTTCACTCGGATGGAATCAAAATATGTTAACACAGATTGACACTCCTCCATACCCATATGCCTTTCGTTTCTCTTGATAAAACTTTTGAGCTTCACCTCTGACACACCAACATTCTGTTGGCCATTGAATATTTTCATAATCACTAATTTGTGTTGGACCTAATCCACTCCTTTGTAGATTGCCAACTATCGCTTTGAATTCATCTGATATTTGTTGATGTGATCCGAGTCTGAATATTTGGCCAGGATAAACTAATGTGTGATTTTGATTTGCCTCCATCTTCTCGATGACCCAACCATTAGTTAACCATAACAAAAGCAGGACAACCAACACTAACCTTTGCTCGACGACACACTTCCCTTCCCTTCTAATTCTTGCAGTTAATCTTTTGGAAACCTTCTTTATAACGAACAAACCTTTTTATAGAACCCGCCTTGATCCATCTGACTCCCTTTTCTTGAAATAATTTGTCCTATGGAGGCGAACACTAAAACCTCTCTTCTGGGCATATTCATTGTAAAAAGAGTATGCCGCATCCAGATCGTCGGCCCCACTTGTTGTTCTAGCCACATTTGGATCATTACTTCCTTCCTCATTGTTTAGCTATTGCACATACTCTTCTCCACAATCATTTGCTTCCCCAACACCCTCTTCAACACCAACCCCTTCCCCATTTACTATAGATTCTTCTGTCTTATCATCCGAATCACGTACTTCATTCTCCAACTGCACTGCGCCGGTTTCAATAACTTGATCCAAATCTGACTGTTCGTTCATTCCATATAAAAACTCTGCCAAAGCATAAAAAACAAAACAGCAACTTGACATTTAAAAAATTCTATACAATGGATAACAATAACAACCAAGCCAACTATTTTCCAACCAATAAATTACCTTTTTCCATATAGAACCAGGTACTACGTCCGATAGAATCATCCTCTATCACATCCCCGATCTCTATTCAAATTTTATGTAATTCCTAAAAGATATAAAAGTGTAGTGTCAACAGCTACTTGGTGCACTACAGAACAATTTTTCCATCCACACGCTCTAAATACTTTTTCCATCAACGATATTTGGGTCCAATCCTATAAGGACATTCCCAATCAGGTACTATCTCTATGGAGGAAACCAAAATGGACCACTGATGACAATGGGTACCAAGACTCTCTACTATCCTTCTAGCCCACCTACACATTTCTAACAATAACAATATTGATATGCAAAGGAAACTACTATACACATATCAGTTTAAATTACTCTAGTTTATATACAAGCTAACACAAAAGTCCAGTTATGCCGACCATAAACCATGTGATAAATTCAACTGCCATATCACAATACCTATTAGGGCCGATGGCCCTCATTTGCATCATAGAGAATATATATAGTGGCCCCACCCCAAAGAGAACACTCTTCTATGTCATACAGATTCGCAATGATCTTTTTGTAAACATATATACTACCATTCTAAGATACATATGGGAAACCACCAGTTCTCTATGCATTTGTACATACATTATTTAAGCAATAATCAAAGTCAAGCAGAAATTTAAAGTTTTACAATTTAGTGCTTCAACAATTCAAGTTCTTTCAACACATCTTGACCTAAATCTCCTTTAGGTTATAGGGCAACACTGGTCTAGCAAAATTTTGTTTCAGTTGCAGACGAGGTACGCACAAGGGGGAAGAAGAAGATAGTGGAGAGAAGAAGAAATGAGGAAGAGTGAGAGATATGTGTCAGTCGTATTGGAAGATTTCTTTTACGGACTCCCATTTTTTCTTCATAGTATGCCTGACATTCCTCTTCCCAAAAATACCCTAATTGGTTCAGTTGTATATTATTGTCAGTCTCAACGTAATTTTAGAATAATATAAACATAAGAATCATCTAACGATTAATATCAATTTGTTACAATCCAACGACAAAGGCTTTGCTAGCATTCCTAATTCTACTGTGATCCGCTAGCATGCCTAATATATATATATATATATATTCCAAGCTTCATTTTCGTCTGCATAAGCTGTGAAGTCTGTAGGACACATAGACTCTGACATCTGCTTGCTATGGTAGTCTATCTCTTCATAAATTATTTGGTAAAGATTCCATTTGTCAATACCATGATGGGGACACTCTTGAAGAAGGTCTTGAAACCTTTCCATGAGTTTGGAAAATGACTCTTGAGGTTTTTGTCAGAATTGCATGATCTCGCTCTTAAGTTTGTTTGTTTTATGCAAGGGAAATTTTTTTTTTAAGAACGCTACCATAAACTGATCCCATGTGATAATGGAATTAGTTGGTAGCCCATATAGCCATCTTTTTGCTTCATCCTTGAGCAAAAAGGTAATTCATCTAAGTTTAACAGCATCATCACTGAGCTGTTGTATCTTCATGAGGACACAAATCTCCTCCAATTCTCTCAGAAACAAATAAGCATCCGCGGAGGATAGCCCATGGAAGTGGGGTAACATAGTGATGAATTGAGTTTTAAGCTTATAGTTGATTCCTGTGGCAACTAGTAATCTAATGCAAGAAGGTTGGGCTGCCCTGGCTGGGTAAAACCTATCATTTAAAGTAGGCTTAGGTTGTTTTGTCATTCTTAAAATAGGTACTCTTACTAAACGATTGGTAAAATCACAGGTCCATATACTCATGCAACAGAAGACTACCCAAAACTAGAGTAAGACGAGCACAAAAGAATAGAAAGAAAAACACTTTTTTTCATATTTTTTTGCTTTTTGGGAACTTACCGGCAAGGATCCAAGGTTGCTCAGGTCAATTCCTGAGGTACTGCTACAGGGCAAAACCTGTCTTTATCATACTGTGAGGCTTGGCGGCCTCCACCGATACAACTACTATTACAAGTTGTTCTTCTCAAGAATTCAATAAAAGAAAAACAAAAACAAAACAAAGCAAACAAAGCACTCCGATTTACCAAAAGAAATTGAAAAATAACATGGAACTGTCTTACTGGCAACGGTGCCAAAAACTTGTTAGGATTTAAAATGTAACTGCAAGCGTACGGATCAGTGTAGCTAGGGGTCGAACGCAAGAAGAGTAGCCACTTTATTTTTGGCTTCTTTTAATAATGCGAAAGTAAACCGACTAATGGTTGTGATCTAATTCCAACTACCATCCTAAACATATATATCTAAAATAACGTCCTAACCATTGGTCATCTAAGAATTTAAATACGTAAGCCATGTAATTAAAATTAAATTAATAAATAACTGAAAATAAACAACCTATGCAATTAAATAGCAATGAAGGAAAAGAAAATACTAAAATAAAAATAAAGTAAAAGAAAGGGGAGCTAGAGAGAGACTCACAAGTAGGTTTCTCTAATTTGCCCCAGAGATGCATCATAATATGAGCTTCCCTACTTGACTAGAGAGTCACTCTACTTGGCTTTAGGGAAAGGGAGGCAATTAAAATAAAAATAATAAAATGATGGTTCTATGGCTAGGAGGGGCAAAGCCAACACATACACTAGCCATGAACCTTGGGGGAAAAAGAAAGCAATAATGTAACAACTGAAATTAAAATCGTAAATTAAAAAAGAAAGGATGGTCAGAAGAGGGAATGAGAAGGGGAAGAGAAAACTATTGAAGAAGCCTACATACCTGAGTCAATGCTCGAACTTGAAAGCTTAGGTGATTTGAGATACTGCCAACCCTAAAAACCAGATCTGAAAATAATCAAATCTAAATTTTCTAAGCCTAGAGAAAACAAATCTCAAGAAAAAAAAAACTGAACTGGAAAAAGAGATGCTCCACGGCTCGTGATCTTGTCACCTAAATCTAAGCCTAGAACTATAACTTTAAAATTACGACTCAATTACATAAATCATAAATATAAAAAGCTGAATAAAAGTAAAAGAGTGCTTGCATTAATTGAAATAAAAAGCTATGACAAAAGTGATTAAAGTAAAAATAAAGAAGAACTAAAACTAAAGAGAGTGAGAGAGGGAGAGAGAGAGAAGAGAACTAAGCATAAACTAGAAAATAAACTAAGCGGAATAATAATAAATAAGAGGGGTTGGAAGGGGTTTTTATCGGGCTTTGGTCTTGCCTCCTTCCTTCTACAAGTCTTCTTTAAGAAAAGAAAGAAAATAAAATTAAATTATATCTTGGTAAAAAAATTTTCATTTTCTAAGATATTGTGTGAGGAAAGAGAGAATCTATTTCCAAAATTTAACAAATTCTATTCCTTCCCTGTAATATTAACCAATATCTTGCATCTTGACTAAATCAGAAAGGAATTTTTGCATAGCATCTTCAAGATCTTTTGAGGTGGCAAGGAAAGAGAATAATCTTCAGGATTTTGTAGGAGAGATGATGTGGTACCAATAAGTAGGTCCCACCTTTGGACAAGTTAGTTTAAGCTTGGACTAATTCTTGATTCACTTTAAGCACTTTAAGTACCTTCTCTTGTAGACTTGGAAACTAAAAAAATACAAGAAAAACAGAAGTAGTACTATCCAAAGTGAGGCAAAATGTACATTTATATCCCTAAGATTTCACATATTATTGTGCTCATCAAATGACCCCAAAGCCCTTTTTTATTTATTATTGTGATGAAAGGACTTTCCAAACTTTTGAACATTCACAGGGAGTTAAACTTATTTAAGGGCATCAAGATTTCTAGATTTGCTCCAGAAATTACCCATCTGTTTTTTGCGGACGATACCTTAATTTTTTGTCACGCAATCCATGAGGACATATCCACTAAGAAGTGTATTCTGGATCTTTTTGTTGATCTGTCTAATTTGACCATCAACCTCTCCAAAAGTGGACTTACTTTTAGCTCCAATGACAAGCCTGATGATCATGCATCCCTTTGTCGCTCCATTGGCATCTTGGAAATGGATAAGGATTCAGTCTATCTTGGTACCAAACATTTCCACCCTAGATCTACATGTGTGAATTTTAACAATCTTTTTCATGGAGTGGAAAATATGCTTAGTACTTGGAAAGCTTCCCTTCTTTCTTTTGCAGTAAGACAGGTACTCATCCAGTCAGCTCTATCATCAATATCTTCTTATTTAATGTCATGTTTCTCTATTCCAAAGACTGTATACAGGAAACTGGACTCAATCTACTCTCACTTTTAGAATAGTGACTCATCATCTCACCGAAAAGCTCATCTAATTGGTTGGTAGAAACTGTGTAGGCCTAAAGCTTTTGGGGGCTTTGGCTTTACAGATTCATGCACCCAAAATAAGGCTTTACTCCTCAAACGTGGATGGAGACTTCTCAACAACCCTCAAAGCCTCTGGGTTCATCTCTTACAGGCTAAGTATTTCCATCACATATCTGTCTTTGATCCCAAAACCCTCAAAACAAGAGGCTCCCCTTGCTAGAATGCCATCATTAGTTTTATTTTCACTCTTCATCATATGATTTACAGGAAAGTTGGTAATGGGAACAATACCTTCTTTTGGACGGAACCCTGGATTTTCCAGTGATCTCCAATTTCTATTGCTCAATATCATGATCATAATAACTCACATTAGGCCAGTAACACTGGTAAGGCACGTTATATCTGGTAATGGTTGGAATTCTAATCTTATACAATATTTGTTGCCTTATCATATATCACACATGATTCTACAGCTTCCTATTCATGTCTCTGCTGCTAATAATGAACAATGGTGGTGCCATCTCTCTAAAACTGGCATTCTAACAACCAAGACAGCTTCTAGATATCTTTTCACAAACTCTGGTACTAACACTAATGGATGCTCCTACAGGTGTTCATGCTCTTTGCCCTGCTCACACTATTGGTGATATCTTTGGAAACTTAGAATTCCACCAAAATTTAAGTTGTTCTTTTGGCGATTGATTCTGGATGGACTACCCACCAAAAAATACCTGCACAAATGGCTGAATATAGACTCCACCTGTAGTCTATGTCACAAAGGGTAGGAAAATCTCTTTCATGTGTTTTTCTCTTGTGAGGTTGCTCAAAGAAAATAGGCTTCTGATCCAGTTGGTTTTCAACCATCTAGCCTTCCCTTTACCTCTGTTGCTCGATTAATTATGTATCTTTATAATTCCAGCCATTTTGACTCTGTCTGAATTAACCTATTTTTTTTGTTTTACTAATTACCATATTTTAGTTCTTATGGATGCAGAGAAACAGGGTCACTTTAGCGATCGCCTCCCTTTCACCTTGCACTGTTATCCAATAAGTGCACCATTGGATAGCAAAATTTCAGCACCTTTCTAACAATCAGCCTGTGCAACAGCCATCAGTTTCCCCACTTTTTCCACGTCCTACCCCAACAATATATCCTGATCATACTATTTTTATAACATCTATTACCAATATGTCTTTAAACATTTCTGGATGGGCACTATCACTTTTCTCTCATACCTGTTGCTTACTCTCTCTTGTTGATTTTATCATGACAAGAGAGGGAACTTATGCCATGGCAACAGGACTTCTGATCGAGCTCCAGGAATTCCAAATCAAAGAAAGTGTTTTTGACAGAATTTTAATAGACTTACTTGAACTTAACAGCCTCATCTCTGTAGATAATTTTTTAAAGTGGCCTTGGCCTACTTTTGGTTGGCGATTGACAATGGACAACCTTTTTTTTTTATAAATCCAATGTCTTGTCATTGATTCTCCATATATTAGCCTTTTGAAAACTTGGGCATACAAAGTGCTGAACTCTAACTGTTGATATGCACATTTTATCTAAAGTAAGGTTTTTTTTTTCTAGAATAAAAGAAAAAATTAGTCACATGATTTCCCTTCTACCTCCAAAGACTATATCAGCGATTAAAATATTAGAGATAACTGTCCGCATTGGGAAGAATAAATTATAAAGTCCCTCTCCCTAATATTATCAGCATATCAAAAGTAACTCTTAGAAAAAGTATTAACCATAATTCAAGCTCTAATAATGAAACGCGTTGGTACTGTTTTGACGATATCTACTCCTTCATTGTGTATCTAGTTGACATCTGTCCATCTAATCACCAATTATGTTTTTCCTTATTATTTCATCTTCATCTTGGGAATAAGTGTCCCTAACATAAGCCAACGGGTTAAATGCCCCTACCAATCTCTTTACTCATTAACATTTCAGCTGGTCTAATCATCCTCTTTGGGCTTTTATAATTATTCACTGCACCCCACCCTTATAACATTTCCTAAACCACTGTTATGATAATGTTGCACTGTCGTGATGCTCACTCACCTCAGTCTTCTCCATCTCAAAGCCGTAGCTTATCTTCCTTTCAGTTAGCCCAACATTCTCTCCAATCTCTAGGATCTTCGACTGGTTTCACCCCCCCATCCAACATGGCTGCTTCACCGACTTCACCACCATGTCCTCCTTTGGTACCGTCGGTAGCTACCTGGAAGTCGCCGACAGTTGATGTCTTTGAAGATCCTATACCTGTCTTATGGAAACCATCTAACTCATCTCTGTTTGGCATGGTTATTGGCCCTTATCTTCCACCCAAAGAATGAGAGATGTTGTGGTCTCTATATGGGAGCCGTAGGCTCTAGTGTTAGCATCCTGTACCAACGTTGGATCATTTTATGTCAATTTCGATTCTAAGTTAGCTAGAAACCGCATTCTGAATAATTCACCGTGGTGGTGCAATGACCAGATCATACGACTTGGGACAAATGGACTGGACATTGAGGCGTCGAAGAAGGAGATGGACTTCATCACACTATGGTTACAAGTAGGGGTGTCAATCCTGATCAGCATCGGTAGGCCCGACCTAGCCCGACTTGCATAAGGCCAGACCTGAATCAGCCCGTTTAATAAACGTGTCGGGCTTAAGCCCAGCCCATTTATTAAACGGGCGTTTATGGTCCAGAGTAGTAGCCCATCAGGTACCCGAGTGGCCTGACTCACTTAAGTATCCTGTTAGAACCGACTCACTTAGCCCGACAGACCCGATCCCCTTTAGAAAAATGTTTAAATTGTAAATACCTAGTCTACCACTAATACTACAAAATATGAGTAATGGTTAAATTGTAAATACCTTTTCTAAGAATCTTATCTTCTTGAATTCTACGTAAAATGCTTAAATTGTAAAGTCAGTAGTTTAATCCGCATAAAAAATGATTTTAAGGTAGGCCCATTTAGAGCCCGTTTAGAATTGAATAGGCCTATAACCCATTTAAAGACCTTTTAAGGCCCATTTAAGGTAGCCCGATCAAAGCCCGATACCAATCGGCCTAATTACAAACCGTACCATGCCCCCCAAACCCAGGCCCGTCTAAGTAAACGAATGTTCACGGTGCAAGGATTTCACACCGCCAAGCCTTGTTAGGCCCAACCAAGACCGGCCAGGCCCGACCGATTGACACCCTTATGCAAGGGTTGCACATACTTGATGAGGCGTTTTCAGTTCCCAACCTCCGAAACGCCGTATCTTGCATTGAAAAAAATTTGGAGTTCACTGCCACCAACCTAGACTTGGTGCTTCCGCACGGCACATCCCGTGTTAAGTTATGCATGAAGAAAATAGGGTTGTACCTTTAACCTCAAAAATACCTATCCCTCAAGGTGGATCTTCCCCTTTGAAGTTTATGTTCGAACTCAAACATTTATGTGAGTTGTGTGGTCGGATTACCCATTTGTCCGCAAACTATAAATTCGAAATCAACGCTTCCAAGACCAAAAAATCGTCCTTGTCGTTCGTAGATTGCAGCACCAAACCCATGTTTGTTAACATAGATCAACCCCCCAAAATGGTACTCAATGGCTGTCTTGTTCACCCATTTGTTGTTGAGGATGTTCCAGTCACTCCGGGAAAGCTGGTTACACCGATGAGTGGCAGTAATATGCCATTGTCACCGATTCCAGTTCCTGAGTGGGCTGGTGCTCCGGGGACCTCTAACTTGGGTGACAATATGATGATGCCTTTTGAGTCCACCATAGGGGATGGTGGTCCTTTCTCTACCCCACTTGGATTCATCGACCCAATCTGGTCACAACTTCCGTTCTCATTGGATCCAAAGCGTCCCATGAACTCCTTCTCATTATCAGATTTTGGAGCTATGTCCATTCCGGAACAAAAAGAATTTCCGTTTCCCTGTTTTATCATTGTTGGAGCCTCAGATCTTCACATCAACCCAAGTCCAAACTCTATCATTCCCTATGAATGACACATTTCCACCAACAGATCAAAACCTATCCTCTGATCCTCGAAGACGGGTTGTTGAACCAGTTATGTGTGAACCTTCGGGTGTGCCATCTCCCATTACCACTATTGCTATTACTCCTCCCACAACTGGGCATGGGCCTGAACTTCCAAATGTCCATTTCTAGGCAAAACAAGTATCTATCCAATACTTCCTTCGATTCTTCAACCAGATTCCCTCGCCGTTTGGGTATACAGAAAGTGTGGACCCTGCCCATGCTTGCCTGAGGAAGCATCTGAGATCCCCTTGTACTGAGGATGATTCGATCAATGTGCTGGATGATCTCATCCGTGAGTCTCGAAATCCGAATGAGACACTACAGCATCTAGTGGAGCAATTCAAGGTGAAGGAAAATACCCCTGTCGTTTGCGTTTTCTCATGAGGAAGCATGAGGGTGTTGTAATCTTTCCAAACAAGGGATTGCCCAAAAATCTCTTGCCGCTCCTATTATTCAGGAAAATTTTACTAACCACTTGTAATGAATGGAGAGCAGATGATCTGCTCGTACGAGTAGATGTGTTAAACTGGTCCTACGCTAAATAGGTGCCATGTGTCCAACCTTTTTACGGAGGTAACTTTCCGTTAATTTATTTATTCAAAATTTTAAATCTTTTTATGTTTTTCCTATTTTTGAAGAATTTAAAATTATTCAGATATTATTAATCGTTTTCATCTCCTCTATTTGTGGGGAGTTTTAGATCGTGAATATCGATTCTTTATATATATCACCAACCATCACTTTGTTAATCATGTGTGGCTAAAAATCATTACAAGCAATTTTATAGTAATCGGACTCATCTTCTCATCTGGGTTCGTGATTGCCCCTCATTTGTTCCCACTTTAATTGGAATTCAACATTAGAAAAGCAATCTCTTAAGATAAACAATTATCGATTTTTATTAGTTATATTTTTTATTTTTATTTTATCTCTAGAAATTTCAAATGGAGTGGTGAGTATCATCTCTCTCTCTCTCTCTCCCCCCGCTTTTCTTCAATTATTGTAGCCATGGGTTTTCAGTCATGCGAGCGAGAGAGATATGAAACTCTCCACAAATAGAGGAGATAAAAATGATTAATAAAATCTAAATAGTTTTAAATTCCTCAAAAATTGGGAAATAAAATAAGATTTAAAAAAATAAATTAACGAAATGGCTACCTCCTACTAAGGTTGGACACATGGCACCTATTTAGCGTAAGACCTGTTTAAAAAATCTGCTCGTACGAGCAGATGATCCGCTCTCTAATGAATGTTATAACAAGTGTGCATGCTTATGTCATTGCTATCAATGGTGGCGATTCTTTCTGAAAAACACCTTTCATCCGAAATATAACACTCTTTTTTAGAGAATGGCTCTGCAAGGGATCCTACTTGCGTATTTGGGTTGACTTAGATTCTAACTATGATCTTTGTCTCTGTGAGTAGGAGAACATAGAACATGTTTTCCCTGACCCTCTTACTTGTCGGACACATCGGATTTGGGCTTCCTTTAGTTTATGACTGTTAGCTTAGTATTTGCCATTTACTTCTCCCGAGGACTGTATCCTATTTACATTTTCATGAGTTGTTATTGATTGGGTTGGAACATTTTCATCTCTGCACTTTATTATTATTTGATAAAGGTTTTGGTATCATATTTACATAGATTTTCTATTATATGGATGGACATCAACGAATTGTAGGTGTATTAAGTTATGTAAATTTGGGTATTTTCCCTATGTTTCACAACAATGGAAAAATAAGTATTGATCTACACTTATGTTATGCTTCCATTCCTCCCCATACCAGCCTCATAAACCACCTAATTTTCATAACATGCTTCATGATCGTCTTTTGACCACGTTTCGGGACTACCCATTTATTTATTCGCCATGCAGCTTAGACTTGAATGGTAACAAACGTTGGGTATGGAAGGGTCCAAGCACTTGATCATTTAGACTTGAATGGTAACAAATGTTGGATAAGGATGGGTGCAGGCACATGATCATTTGGTAGTTCGCAGCAACTTTGGAAGGGCAATTTAAGCATTGCTCTAACATAAGCCAACCTCCTACTTACTTCCAAACCCAACTGCATATTAAATGTCCTTACACGTTGTGTTCCCTACCCCAACATGCTATCGTTGAACATTATAGGAGCAAATGGTTACTTTTTATATTTCAAGTCCGCGTCTCTACAGACTCAATGTCTTTCTGTTGAACTCACGTATAGTAAGTAATATAAGCTAGCTCTAGCTCTGTTCACACATCTAATCCTTAATATCCAAGTATAGTAAATGGTTGTTGCAGCCAAACCATGATAAAAACCGTAATCTGCTTTGATGACCAACAAATTAACCACACCATGCATTCTCTACCTCTAAAATGGATGGTAGAGAAAAACATAAGCTCAGACTTTGGATCCTAACAGAAATGGATCAAAAACTACTCTATTTAAACCTCACAAACAACACAACAAGAACAACACTGCAAGAACAAAGAACACAATGGGTGGTTTTACTAGTGTCATTCCTGTTTTGATCATTCTTGCTGTGTTCATGGAGTACTCATCATTTTCAGTTTCTGGGTGCTTCACGACTACTCATAAGCATGTAAGAGTGAAGAACATGTTGGCTCCAGGAAAGAGATTGCATTTGTCGTGTCAATCAAAGAACGATGATTTCGGAGAGAAGGCACTTTATTACAACCAGGAATTCACATGGGACTTCTGTGATACTATTTTTACTGACACTCTCTACTATTGTGATTTCTGGTATAATAGGAATGGTGTATTTGTAGCTACTCATGCAGACGTTTATTTTGCAGCAAGAGATACTTGTAGGAATTGCATGGCTATTGTAAAATTTGATGGGGTTCACGTTGTCGACAAATTAAAACCCAGTGACGACAAAGTGGTTGCACATTGGCCTAAATAAGAGGGTAGAATTTGGATCCCCTGCACGTACTTTCACCCAGACATACATATGAGGTAGATCAAAATTCTAAAGGACAGGCCTTTTAAGGTAAGACTATCCATTAGAGTTTAGATCTGCCTCATATGTATGTCTAGGTGAAATAATGTGCAGGGGATCCAATCTCCAAAATTTTATAGAAACCCTAATTAATGACTATGCATGTAAAGTGATGCATTGATTTTATTGTTATTAGATAATGCATTGGTCTTGATGAATGAATCTGAAAGTATTGTTAAATGGTTCAACCTCATTCTGATTTTGGGCTACAATGTTGTGGTTTGGTTTTTTTTTGTTAAAGATAAGTGAACATCCGGATCAACAAGCTTGACGAGAGCCAAGATTGAATTTCTGCTTCAGCTAAATGGCAGTGGATCAAGGTAACTTGGTTCAACCCAAAAGTAAAATAAATTTTGATTAGGCTTTGGCCAGCTTGCACTTTAGTTGGGTGAAGGATAGAAATTGTACTTGCATTGTGCATCAACGGACGATGCTCTTGGAAATTGTGCACCCTGACTTTCAAATGTCAACCCAGAGTTAGCTTGCTTCGTCCACCTAAATAAAATGTATTTTCTTGGGATAATGTCACTGTCTACAATCTGTAGGACTTCAATGCATGCTTGCATAGTATCCCTATGAACTCAAAGCATCTACCATCACATTGTATCTTTTCTGGTGTTGCGTTGTATACCACCATGCACCTATGCTCAATTGAGATCTTAAAAGGGCCCACCCTAAACTTCTGAACTTGACCCTCAATTGCATCCTCTTTTGCATATAAGCTAAAACTGGCAATGAAATGTTTCTTAAAAATGTTAAACACCCACCTTGTGTAAACCTTACCCGCATGCTCTTCTAGTGGATGTTGCAAAGATAGTTGTGGTAATTGGGTAGCTGTTCTCAATTCAGCATCAACTTCGTTCTCTCTCTGCCTCTCGATAGCCTTCTCATATTACTTTACAAATTTGTACAATGTCATTGTGCCCTTAAAATAACCTTGAAAGTAACTATTCAACCCTTCACTTCTTTGTGTTGAGCTCATACCCTCGAAAAATTGCTTTCTCAAATAACATGGCACCCAATGCTCCCTTTGTGCGAACTTGTCACTTGACCATGAATTACCCTTCAAGTTATATTTCACCATCATTGCTTCCCACCGTATAAGAAATTGTTCCTCTGTCCACGTACGATATATGCACTGACTCCAGTCCATCTTAAAGTCATGATTCCTGTACCATATCGGACCAAGGTGTTCTTGTGCATGCTTCGCAACATCCCAAGAGCAAAATCGATGTACTGCATTGGGGAAAACACTGGTCATGGTAGGTATAATACTGGTACACTCATCAGTAATAATGGCATCTTGTGCCTTGTTTCCCATTGCATTCAACCACGCCCTAAAGAACCACTCAAATGACTCCTTGGTTTCGTTAGCAACCAAACCACATCCGACTATGATAGATTGCCTATGGTTATTGACTCCTTTGAATGGCCCAAAAGGCCATCTATATCGGTTCCTCTTGTATGTTGTGTCAAACACCACAACATCACCAAATACCTGATAAGAAGACCACACTCTACTATCAACCCAAAAAAATCCTCTCAACATCCCATTTTTAGCTAAATTGATGGAGTAAATGAAGCCAAGGTCCTTCACTCGGATGGAATCAAAATATGTTAACACAGATTGATAGTCCTCCATACCCATATGCCTTTCGTTTCTCTTGATAAAACTTTTGAGCTTCGCCTCTGACACACCAACATTCTGTTGGCCATTGAAGATTTTCACAATTACATCACTAATTTGTGTTGGACCTAATCCACTCCATTGTAGATTGCCAACTATCGCTTTGACTTCATCTGATATTTGTTGATGTGATCCGAGTCTGAATATTTGGCCGGGATAAACCAACGTGTGATTGTGATTTTCCTCCATCTTCTCGATGACCCAACCATTAGTTAACCATAACAAAAGCAGGACAACCAACACTAACCTTTGCTCGACGACGCACTTCCCTTCCCTTCTAATTCTTGCGGTTAATATTTCGGAAACCTTCTTTATAACAAACAAACCTTTTTTACAGAACCCGCCTTGATCCATCTGACTTCCTTTTCTTGAAATAATTTCTCCTATGGAGGCGAACACTAAAACCTCTCTTCTGGGCATATTCATTGTAAAAAGAGTATGCCGCATCCAAATCATCAATTCTCATCCTAATATATAGCAAATTCCTTTCAGTTTCGTCGGCCCCACTTGTTGTCCTAGCCACATTTGGATCATTACTTCCTTCCTCATTGTTTGGCTATTGCACATACTCTTCTCCACAATCATTTGCTTCCCCAACACCCTCTTCAACACCAACCCCTTCCTCATTTACTATAGATTCTTCTGTCTCATCATCCGAATCACGTACTTCATTCTCCAACTGCACTGCGTCGGTTTCAATAACTTGATCCAAATCTGATTTTTTGTTCATTCCATATAAAAACTCTGCCAAAGCATAAAAAACAAAACAGCAACTTGACGTTTAAAAAATTCTATACAATGGATAACAATAACAACCAAGCCAACTATTTTCCAAACAATAAATTACCTTTTTCCATATAGAACCAGGTACTACGTCCGATAGAATCATCCTCTATCACATCCCCCATCTCTATTCAAATTTTATGTAATTCCTAAAAGATATAAAAGTGTAGCGTCAACAGCTACTTGGTGCACTACTGAACAATTTTTCCATCCACACGCTCTAAATACTTTTTCCATCAACGATATTTGGGTCCAATCCTATAAGGACATTCCCAATCAGGTACTATCTCTATGGAGGAAACCAAAATTGACCACTGATGACAACGGGTACCAAGACTCTCTACTATCCTTCTAGCCCACCTACACATTTCTAACAATAACAATATTGATATGCAAAGGAAACTACTATACACATATCAGTTTAAATTACTCTAGTTTATATACAAGCTAACACAAAAGTCCAGTTATGCCAACCATACACCAAGTGATAAATTCAACTGCCATATCACAATACCTATTAGGGCCGATGGCCCTCATTTGCATCATAGAGAATATATATAGTGGCCCCACCCCAAAGAGAACACTCTTCTATGTCATATAGATTCGCAATGATCATCTTGTAAACATATATACTACCATTCTAAGATACATATGGGAAACCACCAGTTCATTATGCATGTGTACATACATTATTTAAGCAATAATCAAAGTCAAGCAGAAATTTAAAGTTTTACAATTTAGTGCTTCAACAATTCAAGTTCTTTCAACACATCTTGACCTAAATCTCCTCTTGGTTATAGGGCAACACTGGTCTAGCAAAATGTTGTTTCAGTTGCAGACGAGGTTCGCACAAGGGGGAAGAAGAAGATAGTCGAGAGAAGAAGAAATGAGGAAGAGTGAGAGATATGCGTCAGTTGTATTGGAAGATTTCTTTTACGGACTCCCATTTTTTCTTCATAGTATGCCTGACATTCCTCTTCCCAAAAATACCCTAACTGGTTCGGTTGTATATTATTGTCAGTCTCAACGAAATTTTAGAATAATATAAACATAAGAATCATCTAACGATTAATATCAATTTGTTACAATCCAACGACAAAGGCTTTGCTAGCATTCCTAATTCTACTGTGATCCGCTGGCATGCCTAATATATATATATATATATATATATTTCCAAGCTTCATTTTCATCTGCATAAGCTGTGAAGTCTGTATGACACATAGACTCTGACATCTGCTTGCTATGGTAGTCTATCTCTTCATAAATTATTTGGTAAAGATGCCATTTGTCAATACCATGATGGGGACACTCTTGAAGAAGGTCTTGAAACCTTTCCATGAGTTTGGAAAATGACTCTTGAGGTTTTTGTCAGAATTGCATGATCTCTCTCTTAAGTTTGTTTGTTTTATGCAAGGGAAAATTTTTTTTCAAGAACGCTACCATAAACTGATCCCATGTGATAATGGAATTAGTTGGTAGCCCATATAGCCATGTTTTTGCTTCATCCTTGAGCGAAAAGGTAATTCATCTAAGTTTAACAGCATCATCACTGAGTTGTTGTATCTTCATGAGGACACAAATCTGCTCAAATTCTCTCAGAAACAAATAAGCATCCGCGGAGGATAGCCCATGGAAGTGGGGTAACATAGTGATGAATTGAGTTTTAAGCTTATAGTTGTTTCCCGTGGCAACTAGTAATCTAATGCAAGAAGGTTGGGCTGCCCTGGCTGGGTAAAACCTATCATTTAAAGTAGGCTTAGGTTGTTTTGTCATTCTTAAAATAGGTACTCTTACTAAACGATTGGTAGAATCACGGGTCCATACACTCATGCACCAGAAGACTACCCATAACTCGAGTAAGACAAGCACAAAAGAATAGAAAGAAAAACTCTTTTTTTATATTTTTTTTTCTTTTTGGGAACTCACCGGCAAGGATCCAGGGTTGCTCAGGTCAATTCCTGAGGTACTGCTACAGGGCGAAACCTGTCTTTATCATACTGTGAGGCTTGGCGGCCTCCACCGATACAACTACTATTACAAGTTGTTCTTCTCAAGAATTCAATAAAAGAAAAACAAAAACAAAACAAAGCAAACAAAGCACTCCGATTTACCAAAAGAAATTGAAAAATAACATGGAACTGTCTTCCTGGCAATGGTGCCAAAAACTTGTTAGGATTTAAAATGTAACTGCAAGCGTACGAATCAGTGTAGCTAGGGGTCGAACACAAGCAGAGTTGTCACTATATTTTTAGCTTCTTTTAATAATGCGAAAGTGAACCGATAAATGGTTGTGATCTAATTCCAACTACCATCCTAAACATAAGTATCTAACATAACGTCCTAACCATTGGTCATCTAAGAATTTAAATACGTAAGCCATGAAATTAAAATTAATTAAATAAATAACTAAAAATAAACAACCCACACAATTAAATAGCAATGAAGGAGAAAAAATACTAAAATAAAAATAAAGTAAAAGAAAGGGGAGCTAGAGAGAGACTCACAAGTAGGTTTCTCTACTTTGCCCCAGAGATACATCATAATATGAGCTTCCCTACTTGACTAGAGAGTCACTCAACTTGGCTTTAGGGAAAGGGGAGACAATTAAAATAAAAATAATAAAATGATGGTTCTATGGCTAGGAAAGCCAACACATACACTAGCCATGAACCTTGGGGGAAAAAGAAAGCAATAATGTAACAACTGAAATTAAGATCCTAAATTAAAAAAGAAAGGATGGTCAGAAGAGGGAATGAGAAGGGGAAGAGAAAACTATTGAAGAAGCCTACTTACCTGAGTCAATGCTTGAACTTGAAAGCTTAGGTGATTTGAGATACTACCAACCCTAAAAACCATGTCTGAAAATAACCAAATCTAAAATTTCTAGGCCTAGAGAAAACAAATCTTAAGAAAAAAAAACTGAACTGGAAAAGGAGATGCTCCACGGCTCGTGATCTTGTCACCTAAATCTAAGCCTAGAACTATAACTTTAAAATTACGACTCAATTACATAAATCATAAATATAGAAAGCTGAATAAAAGTAAAAGAGTGCTTGCATTAATTGAAATAAAAATCTATTACAAAAGTGATTAAAGTAAAAATAAAGAAGAACTAAAACTAAAGAGAGTGAGAGAGGGAGAGAGAGAGAAGAAAACTAAGCATAAACTAGAAAATAAACTAAGTGGAATAATAATAAATAAGAGGGGTTGGAAGGAGTTTTTATCGAGCTTTGGTCTTGCCTCCTTCGTTCTACAAGTCTTCTTTAAGAAAAGAAAGAAAATTAAATTAAATTATATCCTGGTAAAAAATTTTCATTCTCTAAGATATTGTGTGAGGAAAGAGAGAATCTGTTTCCAAAATTTAACAAATTCTATTCCTTCCTTGCAATATTAATCAATATCTTGCAATCTTGACTAAATCAGAAAGGAATTTTTGCATAGCATCTTCAAGATCTTGTGAGGTGGCAAGGAAAGAGAATAATCTTCAGGATTTTGTAAGAGAGAGGATGTGGTACCAATAAGTGGGTCCCACCTTTGGACAAGCTAGTTCAAGCTTGGACTGATTCTTGATTCACTTTAAGTACTTTAAGTACCTTCTCTTGTAGACTTGGAAACTAAAAAAATACAAGAAAAACAGAAGTAGTACTATCCAAAGTGAGGCAAAATGTACACTTATATCCCTAAGATTTCACACATTATTGTGCTCATCAGATGACCCCTAAGCCCTTTTTTATTTATTATTGTGATGAAAGGACTTTCCAAACTTTTGAATACTCACAGGGAGTTAAACTTATTTAAGGGCATCAAGATTTCTAGATTTGCTCCAGAAATTACCCATCTGTTTTTTGCGGATGAAACCTTTATTTTTTGTCGCGCAATCCATGAGGACATATCCACTATAAGGTGAATTATGGATCTTTTTGTTGATCTGTCTAATTTGACCAACAACCTCTCCAAAAGTGGACTTACTTTTAGCTCCAATGACAAGCCTGATGATCATGCATCCCTTTGTCGCTCCATTGGCATCTTGGAAATGGATAAGGATTCAGTCTATCTTGGTACCAAACTTTTCCACCCTAGATCTACATGTGTGAATTTTAACAATCTTTTTCATGGAGTGGAAAATATGCTTAGTACTTGGAAAGCTTCCCTTCTTTCTTTTGCAGTAAGACAGGTATTCATCCAGTCAGCTCTATCATCAATATCTTTTTATTTAATATCATGTTTCTCTATTCCAAAGACTGTATGCAGGAAACTGGACTCAATCTACTCTCACTTTTAGAATAGTGACTCATCATCTCACCGAAAAGCTCATCTAATTGGTTGGTAGAAACTGTGTAGGCCTAAAGCTTTTGGGGGCTTTGGCTTTACAGATTCATGCACCCAAAATAAGGCTTTACCCCTCAAACGTGGATGGAGACTTCTCAACAATCCTCAAAGCTTCTGGGTTCATCTCTTACAGGCTAAGTATTTCCATCACATATCTGTCTTTGATCCCAAAACCCTCAAAACAAGAGGCTCCCCTTGCTAGAATGCCATCATTAGTTTTATTTTCATTCTTCACCATATGATTTACAGGAAAGTTGGTAATGGGAACAATACCTTCTTTTGGACGGAACCCTGGATTTTCTAGTGATCTCCAATTTCTATTGCTCAATATCATGATCATAATAACTCACATTAGGCCGGTAACACTGGTAAGGCACGTTATATCTGGTATTGGTTGGAATTCTAATCTTATACAATATTTGTTGCCTTATCATATATCACACATGATTCTACAGCTTCCTATGCATGTTTCTGCTGCTAATAATGAACAATGGTGGTGCCATCTCTCTAAAACTGGCATTCTAACAACCAAGACAGCTTCTAGATATCTTTTCACAAACTCTGGTACTAACACTAATGGACGCTCCTACAGGTGTTCATGCTCTTTGCCCTGCTCACACTATTGGTGATATCTTTGGAAACTTAGAATTCCACCAAAATTTAAGTTGTTCTTTTGGCGATTGATTCTGGATGGACTACCCACCAAAAAATACCTGCACAAATGGCTGAATATAGACTCCACCTGTTGTCTATGTCACGAAGGGTAGGAAAATCTCTTTCATGTGTTTTTCTCTTGTGAGGTTGCTCAAAGAATATAGGCTTCTGACCCAGTTGGTTTTCAACCATCTAGCCTTCCCTTTACCTCGGTTGCTCGATTAATTATGTATCTTTATAATTCCAGCCATTTTGACTCTATCTGAATTAACCTTTTTTTTGCTGTACTAATTACCATATTTTAGTTCTTATGGATGCATAGAAACAGGGTTACTTTAGCGATCGCCTCCCTTTCACCTTGCACTGTTATCCAATAAGTGCACCATTGGACAGCAAAATTTCAGCACCTTTCTAACAATCAACCTGTGGAACTGCCATCAGTTTCCCCACTTTTTCCACGTCCTACCCCAACAATATATCCTGATCATACTATTTTTATAACATCTATTACCAATATGTCTTTAAACATTTCTGGATGGGCACTATCACTTTTCTCTCATACTTGTTGCTTACTCTCTCTTGTTGATTTTGTCATGACAAGAGAGGGAACTTATGCCATGGCAACAGGACTTCTGATCGAGCTCCAGGAATTCCAAATCAAAGAAAGTGTTTTTGACAGAATTTTAATAGACTTACTTGAACTTAACAGCCTCATCTCTGTAGATAATTTTTTAAAGTGGCCTTGGCCTACTTTTGGTTGGCGATTGACCATGGACAACCTTTTTTTTTTATAAATCCAATGTCTTGTCATTGATTCTCCATATATTAGCCTTTTGAAAACTTGGGCATACAAAGTGCTGAACTCTAACTGTTGATATGCACATTTTATCTAAAGTAAGGTTTTTTTTTTCTAGAATAAAAGAAAAAATTAGTCACATGATTTCCCTTCTACCTCCAAAGACTATATCAGCGATTAAAATATTAGAGATAACTGTCCGCATTGGGAAGAATAAATTATAAAGTCCCTCTCCCTAATATTATCAGCATATCAAAAGTAACTCTTAGAAAAAGTATTAACCATAATTCAATCTCTAATAATTCAATCTCTAATAATGAAACGCGATGGTGCTGTTTTGACGATATCTACTCCTTCATTGTGTATCTAGTTGACATCTGTCCATCTAATCACCAATTATGTTTTTCCTTATTATTTCGTCTTCATCTTGGGAATAAGTGTCCCTAACATAAGCCAACGGGTTAAATGCCCCTACCAATCTCTTTACTCATTAACATTTCAGCTGGTCTAATCATCCTCTTTGGGCTTTTATAATTATTCACTGCACCCCACCCTTATAACATTTCCTAAACCACTGTTATGATAATGTTGCACTGTCGTGATGCTCACTCACCTCAGTCTTCTCCATCTCAAAGCCGTAGCTTATCTTCCTTTCAGTTAGCCCAACATTCTCTCCAATCTCTAGGATCTTCGACTGGTTTCACCCCCCCCCATCCAACATGGCTGCTTCACCGACTTCACCACCATGTCCTCCTTTGGTACCATCGGTAGCTACCTGGAAGTCGCCGACAGTTGATGTCTTTGAAGATCCTATACCTATCTTATGGAAACCATCTAACTCATCTCTGTTTGGCATGGTTATTGGCCCTTATCTTCCACCCAAAGAATGAGAGATGTTGTGGTCTCTATATGGGAGCCGTAGGCTCTAGTGTTAGCATCCTGTACCAACGTTGGATCATTTTATGTCAATTTCGATTCTAAGTTAGCTTCAAATCGCATTCTGAATAATTCACCGTGGTGGTGCAATGACCAGATCATACGACTTGGGACAAATGGACTGGACATTGAGGCGTCGAAGAAGGAGATGGACTTCATCACACTATGGTTACAAGTAGGGGTGTCAATCCTGATCAGCATCGGTAGGCCCGACCTAGCCCGACTTGCATAAGGCCAGACCTGAATCAGCCCGTTTAATAAACATGTCGGGCTTAAGCCCAACCCATTTATTAAACGGGCGTTTATGGTGCAGAGTAGTAGCCCATCAGGTACCTGAGTGGCCTGACTCACTTAAGTATCCTATTAGAATCGACTCACTTAGCCCGACAGACCCGATCCCCTTTAGAAAAATGTTTAAATTGTAAATACATAGTCTACCACTAATACTACAAAATATGAGTAATGCTTAAATTGTAAATACCTTTTCTAAGAATCTTATCTTCTTAAATTCTACGTAAAATGCTTGAATTGTAAAGTCAATAGTTTAATCCGCTTAAAAAATGATTTTAAGGTAGACCCATTTAGAGCCCGTATAGAATTGAATAGGCCTATAACCCATTTAAAGACCTTTTAAGGCCCATTTAAGGTAGCCCGATCAAAGCCCGATACCAATCGGCCTAATTACAAACCGTACCATGCCCCCCAAACCCAGGCCTGTCTAAGTAAACGAATGTTCACGGTGCAAGGATTTCACACCGCCAAGCCTTGTTAGGCCCAACCAAGGCCGGCTAGGCCCGACCGATTGACACCCCTAACTGCAAGGGTTGCACATACCTGATGAGGCGTTTTCAGTTCCCAACCTCCGAAACGCCGTATCTTGCATTGAAAAAATTTGGAGTTCACTGCCACCAACCTAGACTTGGTGCTTCCGCACGGCACATCCCGTGTTAAGTTATGCATGAAGAAAATAGGGTTGTACCTTTGACCTCAAAAATACCTATCCCTCAAGGTGGATCTTCCCCTGTGAAGTTGATGTTCGAACTCAAACATTTATGTGAGTTGTGTGGTCGGATTACCCATTTGTCCGCAAACTGTAAATTCGAAATCAACGCTTCCAAGACCAAAAAATCGTCCTTGTCGTTCGTAGATTGCAGCACCAAACCCATGTTTGTTAACATAGATCAACCCCCCAAAATGGTACTCAATGGCTGTCTTGTTCACCCATTTGTTGTTGAGGATGTTCCACTCACTCCGGGAAAGCTGGTTACACCGATGAGTGGCAGTAATACGCCATTGTCACCGGTTCCAGTTCCTGAGGGGGCTGGTGCTCCGGGGACCTCTAACTTGGGTGACAATATGATGATGCCTTTTGAGTCCACCATAGGGGATGGTGGTCCTTTCTCTACCCCACTTGGATTCATCGACCCAATCTGGTCACAACTTCCGTTCTCATTGGATCCAAAGCGTCCCATGAACTCCTTCTCGTTATCTGATTTTGGAGCCATGTCCATTCCGGAACAAAAAGAATTTATGTTTCCCTGTTTTATCATTGCTGGAGCCTCAGATCTTCATATCAACCCAAGTCCAAACTCTATCATTCCCTACGAATGACACATTTCCACCCACAGATCAAAACCTATCCTCTGATCCTCGAAGACGGGTTGTTGAACCAGTTATGTGTGAACCTTCGGGTGTGCCATCTCCCATTACCACTGTTGCTATTACTCCTCCCACAATTGGGCATGGGCCTGAACTTCCAAATGTCCATTTCTAGGCAAAACAAGTATCTATCCAATACTTCCTTCGATTCTTCAACCAGATTCCCTCGCCGTTTGGGTATACAGAAAGTGTGGACCCTGCCCATGCTTGCCTGAGGAAGCATCTAAGATCCCCTTGTACTGAGGATTATTCGATCAATGTGCTGGATGATCTCATCCGTGAGTCTCGAAATCCGAATGAGACACTACAGCATCTAGTGGAACAATTCAAGGTGAAGGAAAATACCCCTGTCGTTTGCGTTTTCTCATGAGGAAGCATGAGGGTGTTTTAACCTTTCCAAACAAGGGATTGCCCAAAAATCTCTTGCCGCTCCTATTATTCAGGAAAATTTTACTAACCACTTGTAATGAATGGAGAGCAGATGATCTGCCCGTACGAGTAGATGTGTTAAACTGGTCCTACGCTAAATAGGTGCCATGTGTCCAACCTTTTTACGGAGGTAACTTTCCGTTAATTTATTTATTCAAAATTTTAAATCTTTTTATGTTTTTCCTATTTTTGAAGAATTTAAAATTATTCAGATATTATTAATCGTTTTCATCTCCTCTATTTGTGGGGAGTTTTAGATCGTGAATATCGATTCTTTATATATATCACCAACCATCACTTTGTTAATCATGTGTGGCTAAAAATCATTACAAGCAATTTTATAGTAATCGGACTCATCTTCTCATCTGGGTTTGTGATTGCCCCTCATTTGTTCCCACTTTAATTGGAATTCAACATTAGAAAAGCAATCTCTTAAGATAAACAATTATCGATTTTTATTAGTTATATTTTTTATTTTTATTTTATCTCTAGAAATTTCAAATGGAGTGGTGAGTATCATCTCTCTCTCTCTCTCTTCCCCCGCTTTTCTTCAATTATTGTGGCCATGGGTTTTCAGTCATGCGAGAGAGAGAGAGAGAGATATGAAACACTCCACAAATAGAGGAGATAAAAATGATTAATAAAATCTAAATAGTTTTAAATTCCTCAAAAATTGGGAAATAAAATAAGATTTAAAAAAATAAATTAACGAAATGGCTACCTCCTACTAAGGTTGGACACATGGCACCTATTTAGCGTAAGACCTGTTTAAATAATCTGCTCGTACGAGCAGATGATCCGCTCTCTAATGAATGTTATAACAAGTGTGCATGCTTATGTCATTGCTATCAATGGTGGCGATTCTTTCTGAAAAACACCTTTCATCCGAAATATAACACTCTTTTTTAGAGAATGGCTCTGCAAGGGATCCTACTTGCATATTTGGGTTGACTTAGATCCTAACTATGATCTTTGTCTCTGTGAGTAGGAGAACATAGAACATGTTTTCCCTGACCCTCTTACTTGTCGGACACATCGGATTTGGGCTTCCTTTAGTTTATGACTGTTAGCTTAGTATTTGCCATTTACTTCTCCCGAGGACTGTATCCTATTTACATTTTCATGAGTTGTTATTGATTGGGTTGGAACATTTTCATCTCTGCACTTTATTATTATTTGATACAGGTTTTGGTATCATATTTACATAGATTTTCCATTATATGGATGGACATCAACGAATTGTAGGTGTATTAAGTTATGTAAATTTGGGTATTTTCCCTATGTTTCACAACAATGGAAAAATAAGTATTGATCTACACTTATGTTATGCTTCCATTCCTCCCCATAGCAGCCTCTTAAACCACCTAATTTTCATAACATGCTTCATGATCGTCTTTTGACCACGTTTCGGGACTGACTACCCATTTATTTATTCGCCATGCAGCTTAGACTTGAATGGTAACAAACGTTGGGTATGGAAGGGTCCAAGCACTTGATCATTTAGACTTGAATGGTAACAAATGTTGGATAAGGATGGGTGCAGGCACATGATCATTTGGTAGTTCGCAGCAACTTTGGAAGGGCAATTTAAGCATTGTTCTAACATAAGCCAACCTCCTACTTACTTCCAAACCCAACTGCATATTAAATGTCCTTACACGTTGTGTTCCCTACCCCAACATGCTATCGTTGAACATTATAGGAGCAAATGGTTACTTTTTATATTTCAAGTCCGCGTCTCTACAGACTCAATGTCTTTCTGTTCAACTCACGTATAGTAAGTAATATAAGCTAGCTCTAGCTCTGTTCACACATCTAATCCTAAATATGCAAGTATAGTAAATGGTTGTTGCAGCCAAACCATGATAAAAACCGTAATCTGCTTTGATGACCAACAAATTAACCACACCATGCATTCTCTACCTCTAAAATGGATGGTAGAGAAAAACATAAGCTCAGACTTTGGATCCTAACAGAAATGGATCAAAAACTACTCTATTTAAACCTCACAAACAACACAACAAGAACAACACTGCAAGAACAAAGAACACAATGGGTGGTTTTACTAGTGTCATTCCTGTTTTGATCATTCTTGCTGTGTTCATGGAGTACTCATCATTTTCAGTTTCTGGGTGCTTCACGACTACTCATAAGCATGTAAGAGTGAAGAACATGTTGGCTCCAGGAAAGAGATTGCATTTGTCGTGTCAATCAAAGAACGATGATTTCGGAGAGAAGGCACTTTATTACAACCAGGAATTCACATGGGACTTCTGTGATACTATTTTTACTGACACTCTCTACTATTGTGATTTCTGGTATAATAAGAATGGTGTATTTGTAGCTACTCATGCAGACGTTTATTTTGCAGCAAGAGATACTTGTAGGGACTGCATGGCCATTGTAAAATTTGATGGGGTTCACGTTGTTGACAAATTATACCCCAGTGACGACAAAGTGGTTGCACATTGGCCTAAATAAGAGGGTAGAATTTGGATCTCCTGCACATATGTATGTCTAGGTGAAATAGCGTGCAGGGGACCCAATCTCCAAAATTTTATATAAACCCTAATTAATGACTATGCATGTAAAGTGATGTATTGATTTTATTTTTATCAGATAATGTATTGGTCTTGATGAATGAATCTGAAAGTATTGTTAAATGGTTCAGCCTCGTTCTGATTTTGGGCTACAATGTTGTGGTTTGGTTTTCTTTCTTTCATTCTTTCTTTTCTTTTCTTTTTTCTTTTTTTTTTTTTTTTCTTTTTTTTTTTTTTTTAAGGATAAGTGAACATCTGGATCAACAAGCTTGACGAGAGCCAAGATTGAATTCCTGCTTCAGCAAAATTGGTTCAATGGTAGTGGATCAAGGTAACTTGGTTCAACCCAAGAATAAAATAAATTTTGATTAGGCTTTGGCCAGCTTGCACTTTAGTTGGGTGAAGGAAAGAAATTGGACTTGCATTGTGCATAAACGGACGATGATCTTGGAAATTGTGCACCCTGACTTTCAAATGTCAACCCAGAGTTAGCTTCCTTCGTCCACCTAAAAAAAATGTATTTTCTTGGGATAATGTCACAGTCTACAATCTGTAGGACCTTCAATGCATGCTTGCATAGTATCCCTATGAACTCAAAGCATCTACAATCACATTGTATCTTTTCTTGTGTTGCGTCGTATACCACCGTGCACCTATGCTCAATTGGGATCTTGAAAGGGCCCACCCTAAACTTTTGAACTTGACCCTCAATTGCATCCTCTTTTGCAGATAGGCTAAAACTGGCAATGAAATGTTTCTTAAAAATGTCAAACTCCCACCTTGTGTAAACCTTACCCGCATGCTCTTCTAGTGGATGTTGCGAAGATAGTTGTGGTAATTGGGTAGCTGTTCTCAATTCAGCATCAATTTCGTTCTCTCTCTGCCTATCGATAGCCTTCTCATATTACTTTACAAATTTATACAATGTCATTGTGCCCTTAAAATAACCTTGAAAGTAACTATTCAACCCTTCACTTCTTTGTGTTGAGCTCATACCCGCGAAAAATTGCTTTCTCAAATAACATGGCACCCAATGCTCCCTTTGTGCGAACTTGTCACTTGACCATAAATTACCCTTCAAGTTATATTTCACCATCATTGCTTCCCACCGTATAAGAAATTGTTCCTCTGTCCACGTACGATATATGCACTGACTCTAGTCCATCTTAAAGTCATGATTCCTGTACCATATCGGACCAAGGTGTTCTTGTGCATGCTTCGCAACATGCCAAGAGCAAAATCGATGTACTGCATTGGGGAAAACATTGGTCATGGTAGGTATAATACTGGTACACTCATCAGTAATAATGGCATCTTGTGCCTTGTTTCCCATTGCATTCAACCACGCCCTAAAGAACCACTCAAATGACTCCTTCGTTTCGTTAGCAACCAAACCACATCCGACTATGATAGATTGCCCATGGTTATTGACTCCTTTGAATGGCCCAAAAGGCCATCTATATCGGTTCCTCTTGTATGTTGTGTCAAACACCACAACATCACCAAATACCTGATAAGAAGACCACACTCTACTATCAACCCAAAAAAATCCTCTCAACATCCCATTTTTAGCTAAATTGATGGAGTAAATGAAGCCAAGGTCCTTCACTCGGATGGAATCAAAATATGTTAACACAGATTGACAGTCCTCCATACCCATATGCCTTTCGTTTCTCTTGATAAAACTTTTGAGCTTCGCCTCTGACACACCAACATTCTGTTGGCCATTGAAGATTTTCACAATTACATCACTAATTTGTGTTGGACCTAATCCACTCCATTGTAGATTGCCAACTATCGCTTTGACTTCATCTGATATTTGTTCATATGATCCGAGTCTGAATATTTGGCCGGGATAAACCAACGTGTGATTGTGATTTTCCTCCATCTTCTCGATGACCCAACCCTTAGTTAGCCATAACAAAAGCAGGACAACCAACACTAACCTTTGCTCGACGACGCACTTCCCTTCCCTTCTAATTCTTGCGGTTAATATTTCGGAAACCTTCTTTATAACAAACAAACCTTTTTTACAAAACCCGCCTTGATCCATCTAACTTCCTTTTCTTGAAATAATTTCTCCTATGGAGGCGAACACTAAAACCTCTCTTCTGGGCATATTCATTGTAAAAAGAGTATGCCGCATCCAGATCATCAAATCTCATCCTAACATATAGCAAATTCCTTTCAGTTTCGTCGGCCCCACATGTTGTTCTAGCCACATTTGGATCATTACTTCCTTCCTCATTGTTTTGCTATTGCACATACTCTTCTCCACAATCATTTGCTTCCCCAACACCCTCTTCAACACCAACCCCTTCCTCATTTACTATAGATTCTTCTGTCTCATCATCCGAATCACGTTCTTCATTCTCCAACTGCACTGCGTCGGTTTCAATTACTTGATCCAAATCTGACTGTTTGTTCATTCCATATAAAAACTCTGCCAAAGCATAAAAAACAAAACAACAACTTGACGTTTAAAAAATTCTATACAATGGATAACAATAACAACCAAGCCAACTACTTTCCAACCAATAAATTACCTTTTTCCATATAGAACCAGGTACTACGTCCGATAGAATCATCCTCTATCACATCCCCCATCTCTATTCAAATTTTATGTAATTCCTAAAAGATATAAAAGTGTAGTGTCAACAGCTACTTGGTGCACTACAGAACAATTTTTCCATCCACACGCTCTAAATACTTTTTCCATCAACGATATTTGGGTCCAATCCTATAAGGACATTCCCAATCAGGTACTATCTCTATGGAGGAAACCAAAATGGATCACTGATGACAACGGGTACCAAGACTCTCTACTATCCTTCTAGCCCACCTACACATTTCTAACAATAACAATATTGATATGCAAAGGAAACTACTATACACATATCAGTTTAAATTACTCTAGTTTATATACAAGCTAACACAAAAGTCTATTCTTGGTTATAGGGCAACACTGGTCTAGCATAATTCTGTTTCAGTGCTCTATTTGAGATTCCTGCTTCACTCTACTTGTCTAATGAATGAGCAATACATGTTCAATTCGATCGATATGCATCACTATTGTCCTCTTCTAACATTAGTAACAGCCTAGTATTTCTTGCACCTCACTTTATCAAGCCATTCCACCAACATCCCCCTTTCCTTTTTACCCCTCTCAGTCAAAGGTGCAATTAATCTACCCCAAGTAGTAAGAGCTAAAAATGGACACATATTTGGAGAACGAAGAGGAGATCGTCCACAAATTTTACTTTTACTTTTAACGTTTGGGTTTTGAGCTCAAATGTTTTAGAGGGAAATTCTGAATCCAAAATTCAAATACTCATAAGCAAAAGCCAAAGCCTTGTCCTAAGGCCAAGGTGTTTAGTCCCATGTTGGTTTGAGAAGAGTGAAAATGTGGGCATATGTAAACTTGTTACTTAAGGTGCAAGCCCTTTGGAGAGAAATTCTCTCACTTCTCATGTGTGTGGGGGTTTTCTAGGGTGCTTTTGAGTCACGCACGCCGGCCCGGGGCATGGTCGTGGCCGAGGCCGAGGTCAGGAACGGGTGTAGATGTGGGTGAAGAGATTCTTATATTTTTGCACCAGATTTGAATTTTAAATTCAATTGTGTATAGGATACCCACCCATATGTACAGGGAAGTGTCAATGTACGTGGACATATGCCTCTGTATGTGTACAAATACCATCCATACATTCACTTACGTACATCTATATATACTATTCTTTGTCATGGACATAATACATTTTGAATAATTCTCTCTCTCTCTCTCTGTTTTGATTGTTGCATACAAATGGTGTTACAGAACCATAGTTAGTGAGCCTAGCCTTTCTCTACCAAAAGATCAGAGTCTATATACAATGAAACAAAGATAAAGGTTGTTTTATCTTGGGGGTAAAATGTAGGAATCCCCAATTGTACTATTGTCGGGGGCGTTTCAGATCTTAAGTAGAGTATCTTCTTCTGACATGACTCAACTTGTTTTGGTTCATTAGCTTCAACATCAGTACCGGTCTGCTTCAACACTTTGTCTTCTGTGATCCAAGAGTACTTCTCATCCAAACAAGTGGTCTTATACTTCATTATCAGGTACATCTTTCTAACAGGAATAAAAGGAAAATAAAGTGAGATTTCCAAATCTACTGAAGATTACTTCTACTATAATTAAAAAATATATATATATATATATATATATTCTTTTACTCCATATGATCAGATTGCCAGCCCTGCTATGAAAATTGGACTGATTCGGTAGAAGCCCAAAAACTAATTTAATTGCTGTCCAAACTCATAAAATGTGTGGATGTGCTGAATCTAGCCCAAACTTCAAAATGTGTGCCGGCTGGGATAGCCTCCTTATGATTGCTTTAACATAGTCTTGTCCCACTTACATTATATAAGCCTCTTCTTGGACATCCAGATGCGATTTCACGCATCATGTTTCATTGCCACAATAATTGAGAGGGAATCAAATTTCAATGAACATAATTACCAAACTACTGAACTTGCCAAGTTTGAATCTAAATAGAATCTATCAAGTATCAAGACGATATTTGAACAATAGTAATTTAAAATGATAAATTTTATGAGAAAAAGATTCCTACATTACCCTTGTATAGATTCCTTTATATCCTCTTCACATAATAACAATGGGATCCATATTGACATTCTCTTTCCTATTTTGGGCATGTGGATCCCATATGGATGATACTATTTTCTAACCTCTCATTGGTGTAGTGTACATAGTCCTTTTTACATTACCCTTGTAGGAAACCCTCCCTTAAATTTTATTATCATATAGATCAAATTAGCATTTATCAAAAAAAAAAAAAAAAAAGAAGAAGATCAAATTAGCATGTTACTAGTATATGGTATACTCTTCTTGTACATAATTGTCTTCCCTATTTATGTGAGGAAAGTGAATATTCACGTACGTGAATGTACGTGAATAATCCTGGTCCTTGGATATGGCATCTATTAAATGAGGAGAGAGAAAATATATGCCATATCCACGGACCAGGGTCGTTCACGTACATTCACGTACGTGAATATTCCCTGATCTCTATTTATGTTGCTCGAACTACATTGTTTTTGCCATTTCCTTGTATCCAAGATCATATCAATAATAGAAACATAAGACGAGATTTTAAACAAAGAAGTCTTACATATTTGAAGCTATAAAGACAATTGTTGATGAGCTAAATGCGAGAGTGAACTTGGAGCGCTAGATTCTTCCATATCAACTTGTAGTGCAAGAGTGATGGAGACTCTGTATTTGAAGGTAGATATAGTAGGAAAGAGAACAGTTTCAGATAAATAACTTTAAGCCTCCTAACCCATAAAGAAAAGCAAATGGTCAGAATATTTAGATAATACACTATTTTTTCGTGTTCAATATAGGGATTTACTTTTACCTAGGTTTTCTTTAATGAACCCAAGACAAAAATAACAATGAGAGTGATATATAGAGTGCTCACCATAGTGGGTAATTGGACCATTATGAAAATTGCTAATAGGATCTACACGCCACTTGTGTATTTTGGCATCTTCACGTCAAACCAACAGGGACACAAGCGGGAATGCCTCGGGCCCACAATGTGATTTTCTTTCAAATAGATAACTTTAAGCCTCCTAACCCATAAAGAAAGGCAAACAATCATAATATTTAGATAATACACAATATTTTTTAGTGATGATCAACATAGAAATTTACTTTTACCTAGGTTTTCTTTAATGAACCCAAGATAAAAATAACAATGAGAGTGATAGAGAGAGTTCTCATTATAGTAGGTAACTGGAACATTATGAAAATTGCTAATAGGATCTGCATGCCACTTGTGCGTTTTGGCATCTCCACGTCAAACCAATGAGGACACAACGGAATGCCTTGGGCCCACATCACCAAGAAGGAGAGAGAGTGTTAATTAAAGGGCGTGTACTATCAAATCTTCAATACAGTTTCTCCTTTTATAGTTGGTTCTCCATTTTTTTTTTTTTCAAATAAAGTACTACAACACTTTTTCTACTTTTTCTTTGTTGGTGCAAAATTCACACTCGCCAATGTGACAAGGGGCCCACGAAAGAACGGAACAAGACCCACAAAGAGCCAGCAAAGAGGCACTATTACTAACTACCTCAGTTCCAAAAATAATTGTCCCCATTGCTGCCTCCTCCTGCTCATAATAACAGTTTGAGCATCCATCATTCCAAAATAGCCTTAGGTGGTTGAAATGTTGCTATTAATTCAAGTGCCAAGTAAATTAAATTGAGTCCTTTGACATCATTTAAATCTCTTAGGATACCAATTACCAAGGAAGTTGATGGCATGGCCACCACAAATTTCTAGCACTCTTAGAACAAGACTTATGGCTGAAATCATGGAAACCAAAGTTGCCTTTGCTTTTAGCTTCCATTGCCTTTTCTAACTGAAAACTTTTTACTTTCTTCTTGCTTTTGTTGATGGTAAAGCTATTGTCGGTAAGCTCATCTGTTTTGGGACCATTACTTATAACATATGAAAGTCAAAGAAAAAGATTTGTACATAATTACATGAGGCCCCCTCTTCAATGTGACCGGCACTGTCTATTGATATAGGATTGTAGAGACTTATATGATGAAATAGATATATATCCCATATGTCTAATTTTTTTTTTTTTTGGTAAGGTATCCCATATGTCTAATTAGCTACTTGGATAGGTAGGGTCCGTAGGGAGCCCATAGAACAGTCATATGTCTATTTTCATGTTAAGTCCAAGTCATAGGAGAGAGAGAGATATTAATTAAAACTTTTTACTTTCATAAGCTAGTTTTTGCTTGAACTATGTTTGGTTGCAAGGGAATATTAAAGGGGAAAACAGTGGAATTTTCGAAGTTAAAAAAAGATAGTTTTGTGATCATTATCCCATGTGATTGTATAAACTACTTAAGTTTCTAGAGTATTTTGAATGAAAAGTAAAATGAAATTTAATAACCAGATATAGAATGATTTGTAGATAGTGATATAGTGATAATTATAGAAAAATTTAGAGTTTGGAAATTTCACTCCTCTTCTCTTTAATTCCCTTTGCAACCCAACAAAGCCTTCCCTATTTCAAAATAAATCTACATAAAGTGTAAGTGGTGGTCATACTAGAAATTAATTCCAATTTCTAATGTACACTTAGACTAGATTACATGGACACATCATGAGCAAAATGGTTAGTGGATTGTAGTCTACAACTACTTATTTAACATTAAACAAATTTAAAACACACAACGCATGGCTAATCTATTGGGTTATGATGTCTTGTGTTCTTGTGCTTTCATCTGTGGACTGATTCTGAAGGATTTTAGGCCTTAAGGTCAGAAGGAATTGACCCACCTTACATGTTTATCCTCGCTACTAGGACCTTGACGAACTAATAGATCTATGACGGGGTTCAACTGTTCAGAGCACGACAGTCCTTGAGAATTTTTTAAAATTTTTGGGTGCTATATGTGTATTTGATAATTTACCCGTTTAGGGTTTCTCTATAAATTTGTAGCAATAGATTATTTCTCTGTAATCAGTCTGAGAAAGGTATGAGAACAAGCGGCTATAAATCTATTCTCCATTGATAGTGAAATAATACTCATCATGGATGTAGGCAATCTCTTACCAAACCACATAAATCTTTTTGTGCATTATGTGATTGTGTGTTTACAATTTCAAATCATTTTTTCTACATCATTTTCTTATCCAACATAATCCTCCAATAATATGTAGTTGATCCAATACTCAATTCTGTAACATTTGATTTAATAATGATCACAAGGCATTGCTAAACCTCTAATAATCTACTTCCTCAGCTAAGTGCTTTTATTATGATTGTAGGCAACCAATTTTATCATACTAAAAACGCTAACAAGCATCACATGCTAACTAGATGCTAGAAATAAGTAGTTTATAATGTTCCTGTTGCCAAAGTATCTTCCTATGGCATTACTTATGACCATGGTCCCCCACATAATAATCTTTCAGTCTAGCAAAACCCCTTATCTTTTTCCTTTTTTCTTTTAGAAAGCAAAACCCTTTATTTTATCATACTGAGGTTCTCCATGGCCAAATTATACTGAACGAAGATCAAAAGCCATTGGAACATAAGATAAAAGGCTTGAGCAATAGAAGTGAATTAGATCAAATAATTATGAATATTTGCTTCATAGGAAAAGGTTCTCTGTATCGATGGAATTCATCCAACAATTAATCCTATGATAGATTCCATCTGTGTGAATCAACCCGTACAAAAATGATTTTTGTACGATGACTTGATCTGCTCTTTTCCTCCTCCTAAGCTCAACTCACCGCTGCAGCCACCATGCTCCCACTACCCCTGCTGTCCCATGGCCGATGATATTGGCGACCTTTCCTCCATCCCTTTTCATTATATCTCCTTCTTCACCCTTCGTTGTTGCCAGATGACATCAATGGCTGCCTTCTTTGTTTCAGTTTTTTTTTTTCCTGAGCCTCTTTCCTTCTCTCTATGTGCATGAATTTTATATTTTCATCCGTATCAAGAGAAAGGGTATGCGAAAGAAAAGAAGGATATCTCATATCAAAGAAAGAAATTTCATTCCTTTTTCTCTCTCTCTTACGCAGGTTGCTTCTTTTGCATGTAAAGAAAAAAGTGGAACCCTGGACGGATGGTGGGTGGAAAAGCAGAGCAGGGGTGGGGTCCGGGATGGGAAAGAAGGGGTCATGTAATTTGTTTATGCAAATGGAACTGATTGCCAGTAAAGGCGTTAATCGGTTCGATTCGATTATGGTGTATATGGTATGGTTTGATTCTGGTGTATACAATATGATTTGATTCCATTCACATTTATTTGGCTGAAAATCAAAATCGAATTATTTACTAAATGGTTACACTTTTGGAAATCATATTCATTTAATAAACAGCTACGATTTAAATGGTATCGGTTTCGTGGTTTTACACGATTTTGATCGCAGTTTAATCCATACTGTTTCTAAACGGTTAACAACTGGTTTGTTGGTTTATTCGCATGCCTACTAAAATTTCCATTTGTTTATAAAAACTTCAATCTTGTATCTAATTCATGAGACATTGAAGGGCAAGTTTGTAGCTACATAACTATACAATAGGAGTAAAATATAAAATATTGAATAGACTGTTAGATAACCTCTATGATCCTTTCTTCTTCCCTAAATTAAACTCATAATGTTTTGTTTACATGAAACTCATTATTTTAGTATTTCATATACGGTTTAAACGGATCGATTTTGACGGTGTAAACATTTCAATTTTGACAGTGTTAATTCGACTCGAAACCGCAAGTTAAACGGTTAAATCCAAACCGAACCATTTGATTAACTGGTCTAAAAATTGAAATCAGAACCGAATCATGTACTAAACGGCTTCACGATTTTGGTGTAAACGACTTGATTTTGGTTTCAGTAAACGGTTTCAGTTTTAAACCACATCCTTAATTGCCAGGAGAGATTTTTTTGCTTACTCCTAGAGAAACACAAACCCACACACTTACATACCACAGCACTCGATCCCACAGCCTCCTCCCTTGGGCACCAAATGTTCAAGGTTAAGTTGTCACCACTAGGCTAAGCTAGTGTTCGTCAAGGAAAGATGCAGTTGCATCATTTGTAGTGACGAGGGGGGAGAGATAAAGTGCAACAGTGGCAGAGGGAATGGGTTGCACCAAACTTTCTCCCAAACTTCACATACTTAAAAGTTAAAAAGCAGAGGGTTCCCTAAAAGGCCCCTACACCAGCATATGGACAATGGGGGCACTAGCTAATAGAAGTATCAACAAGGGCGATATTTCCACCTTTTCATGAGGTGTGGTGTGATCATTTCGCTCTCAATGTGTATGGACAAAGGGACCATATATGCCTTTTACGTTTCTTTTTTCTCTACTTCAAATTTACAACGTCTATAGTTTCAAAACTTCCACCGGTCTCATGACTTGATTCTAGCTAAGTTTTGAAAATATACAACCTAAGGTCTGGCAGTATCAAAGCAACCAGTTGCTACCTTTCCTTCATTAGCATAGCTACTTATGTCCTACCAAAAAAACCTTAGCAACTTATGATGTGTATGGCAGAGTTTTTATTCTATATTAGTAATCATGACTTCTTAAGTAAGAAATGATTTTTTTTATCTTTCTATTCAGTTGGAATACTTCGGTTCAAAAAACAGTTGTGTGATAAAACTGAAAACAAGGTATTTTTGCCACTAGAAGAACATAAACAACTGTCGAATGCATAGAAAACACAATGGAATGCATATTAATAGAAGTATATCTTTTGTTGTATAGTTATAGTGGTGACATTAGAGAGGGTCAAGCTCGAGAGTCTTTTGTTTTGTTTTGTTTTGTTTATTTATTTATTTATTTTTAAATCAACATTGAATCTTTTTCTGCAATAACCACCAAATGTTTTTTTTTTTTT